>NC_067401.1:472151448-472278948 GCF_016432865.1 Antechinus flavipes | reverse complement strand
AGAGAGAGAGAGAGAAGAGAAAGATGGAAAGCAGAGAGAAAGAAGAGAGAGATGAAAACAGAGAGAGAGAGAGAGAGAGAGAGAGATGGAAAACAGAGAGAGAGATGGAAAACAGAGAGAGAGAAAGAAGAGAGAGATGGAAAACAGAGAGAGAGAGAGAGAGAGAGAGGAGAGAGAGAGAGAGAGAGAGAGAGAGAGAGAAGAGAAAGATGGAAAGCAGAGAGAAAGAAGAGAGAGATGGAAAACAGAGAGAGAGAGAGAGAGAAGGAGAGATAGGGGAGAGAGATTTTATCTCATAATGAGGGTTTCTTAACAATTCTGCCCAGGAGTGGACTGGGCTGCAAGAGAGATAGTAACCTTCCCATAACTGGTCTTCATGGGATGGAGGGGATTCTGTCCATGTATGGCTTGTTCTCTGTGCCCTCTGAGATTCTGTCCCGCTTGGGGATTTTAGAATAGACCAAAGTACCTTTGAATGTTTTTTATATACATGTTCAAGTCATCACCACAGACAAACAGACAGATCTCTGTAGATGCACATCCCTGACTGAGCTTCTCTCTTTCTGCTCCCCCCTCCCCATGGCCAGGAGCTGCCTGATTTCTCCCACTCTTTACATCAGTTTTTTTCCTAGTAGAAGGTTTTTCCCTTTGCCAAGGGGTGTGTGTGTGTGTGTGTTTCCAATTTTAACACTGGCTCCCTTGCATGATGCTATGCTTCTCTCTCTCTCTCTCTCTCTCTCTCTCTCTCTCTCTCTCTCTCTCTCTCTCTCTCTCTCTCCCCTACCCCCCTCTTTCTCCTCTCTCTCTGTCTCTGTCTCTCTTTCTCTCTTTGTCTCTTCCTTCTCTCTCTTTCTTTCTCCCTCTCTCTGTTTCTCTCTGTGTTTTCCCCTTCTCCTCTCTCTTCTCTTCCTCTCTTCCCCCTCCTCTCTGTCTCTGTCTGTCTTTCTCTCCTTTCCCCCCTCTTCTCTTTCTCTCTCTCTTTCTTTTTGTCTCTTCCTCCCCTCTCTTCCATTGCCTTTCTTCCTCTCTCCCTGTCTCTCTCTGTCTCTCTCCCTCTCTTCTTTCTCTCTTTCCCTCCCCCTTCTCTCTGTCTTTTCCTCTCTTCCCCTCTCCTCTCTCTCTCTAGCTCTGTCTCTCTCCCTTCTCTCTCTCTCTCTCTCTCTCTCTCTCTCTCTCTCTCTCTCTCTCTCTCTCTCTCTCTCCCCTTTGTCTCTGTCTCTGTCTCTCTATCTCTGTCTCTGTCCCTCTCTCTCTCTCTATTTGTATCTTCCTTCTCTCTTTCTCTCTGTCTCTTTCTTTCTCTCTCTCTCTGTCTCTCTCTCTGTTTCCCCCCTCTCCTCTCTCTCTTCTCTTCCTCTCTCCCCCCTCCTCTCTGTCTCTGTCTCTGTCTTTCTCTCCTTTCCCCCCTCTTCTCTCTCTATCTCTCTTTCTTTTTGTCTCTTCCTCCCCTCTCTTCCATTGCCTCTCTTTCTCTCTCCCTCTCTCCCTGTCTCTCTCCCTCTCCTCTCTCACTCTTTCCCTCCCCCTTCTCTCTCTGTCTTTTCCTCTCTTCCCCTCTTTCCCCCTCCCTCTCCCTTCTCTCTCTCTCTCTCTCTCTCTCTCTCTCTCTCTCTCTCTCTCTCTCTCTCGTTTGCTAACCCGAGGCGCGTGACAGCCCGGGAACGCCTGGCACTTGTCTCCATGGTAACAGGATGGTGGTGGGCTAGCTCACTCACTTGGAATGTGGGCCCCGGGAAGGCTGGCTCCGGGGGGGAGTGGAGGGAGGTGGTTTTCACCAATGGTCCAAGGCAAAGGTGGAGAGAATGAGCAAGAGCTTGAGGACAGTGAGACTTGGTGTGGAGCTGGGGCACTGGGGAGATGGAGAAGCTTAGAATAAAGAGCCCTCTGGGCTTTGGCTCATCTTTCTACCCCTAACCTCTGGCTGGCCTCAGCCTCAGTTTCCTTCTTGGTAAAAGGAAGGGAACAGACCAACAATCTCTCTGGCCTTCCCAGCTCTGAGTGTGTGAGGATCCTTCCCCAGCCAGGCTTGGCTCTGCTTTCCCGGTCTGTCAGGTCACAAGTGGAAGAAGTTCCCAGAGGTCCATGCAGAGCATGCTCATCGCACCTTCGGGGGGCCAGAGCTGGCAGGGGAGGGGTCAGAGCCAGACAGGGCTTGGAAGAAGGTCTGAACCCATGAAGAGGACAGGCCTCATATCCAGTCACTCCAACAAGTTATGATTTAATAAAAAACAAATATAAAGTCTTATGTGGGGATTAAAAACAATGAACTCCATGAGTGGGGTGTGGGGGTGTTGACATTTTTACGAAAAAGATCCCAGTGATCAGTGGGTTCTCTATTCTCTCCTCTCCAGCTGATGGGGATTAGAAATCAGAGCCTTAGAACAGGGGATGCCAGAGCTGGGAGGGAGCTTAGAACAGGGGATGTCAGGGCTGAGAGGGGCCTTAGAACAGGGGATGTCGGGGCTGGGAGGGAGCTTAGAACAGGGGATGTCAGGGCTGAGAGGGGCCTTAGAACAGGGGATGTCGGAGCTGGGAGGGAGCTTAGAACAGGGGATGTCAGGGCTGAGAGGGGCCTTAGAACAGGCAATGTTGGAGCAAGGAGGGACATCTTAGCACACCTAGTCTAGCCTCTTCATTTAACTAGTGAGGAAAATGGCTCTGGAAAAGGATAGTGATTTTCTGAGGTTTTGCTCTAGAAGCCCTCTCTCCTGACCTCCTGTCTCCACTGAGCAGCCGCGTCTAGACTAATCTGACCAGTGCCCTAAATCAAGAAAATGTTCCTTGTGCATGTTTCTATTTGTAAGGATGTCTAGAATGACCTCCAAATCTGCTATCAAAAAATACCCTACAGGATTAGTCAACGCTAAGTAAATTAAACTCTCTGAAGGAAGGAAAGAAACATTTATTAGGCACCTATTGTATCCCAGCTGGCATACCAAACACTTTAACAAATATTATATCATTCAATTCCCGGAACAATCTGAGAGTTCCTAACAATCTATTGTTATTCCCATTTTACAAAGGAGGAAGTCCTGGGAGAAATTAGCTAAGTGACTTAACCAAAAACACATGGCTAGTTCTGAGCCGAGATTTGAAATTAGGTCTTTCTGATTCCAAGGTCCGCAATCTAACCATTGTGCTCCCTAGCTTGCCTGTCACACAAAGGACACGTTACAAATGCTTGTGGGTAGGACTAGACCTTTTATGTGTCATGAGGCCCCTCGGGCTGTGTGGGGAAACCTTTGGAGTCCTTCTCAGAATCATGGCTTTTTCAAAAATTCAGGAATTGAAGGCAATGCTAAATTTCATTTAGTGAAAATAAAGATAATTTTTTTCTCATTCAAGTTTGTGGTCCCCAAGTCTTACACTCTTTAGCGTGTAAGCCCCCTGAGGGCAGGGCTGTCTATATTTATATTTTTTATGCCAAAGAGCCTGGAGCCTCGCTTCGGAAGCCTTCAATGTTTGGTCTCTTCCACTGGAATGGGAGCTCCTTGGAGGAGCTGTTTGGATGGCCTGTAATAAGCACTTATGAACAGCTCATTAATTAATTAATCAATTGAGTTATGGATGGGTCAGAGTTAGTACAGAGAACGGAGGCTGATACTTGGCCATCAGAGGCCCAGAGGCGGCCAGGGTGGGCGGCCAGCTAGCGTGGACACGATGGGAGCTGAGGCCGGGGTGACTCCCATAGCAGGACCGGGAAGAGAAGGGTAGTGCGGTGTACGTGGTGGCGCTCAAGCTTGTGTGCGAGGAGAGGCTGAGGCTGAGTTCCCGGTCGGGAGTCCTGGGTGTGGGCTTCTTGGGCCAGGATGGCATGAGGCAGGAGGTGGGGGTGTAAGTCTGTGACCAGGGAGGCAGTGGGGCAGGGGTAGACCCACTGGCCCCTTCCTTCCTGGGGCGTGGGGTGGTGCTCAATCTAGGGCTGGTGAAACCCGGGTGCTCAGGGCACGAGGGAACTACTGAGGCATGTGGATGCGAATGGGCATTGGCTGTTGATTAATCCCGATATTCCCTTTCTTTGTCTCTCTCTCTCTGTTTCTGCCCCCCACTCCTTCCTCTCTTCATCCCTTGTGATCGTCCTTTTCTTCCTTCCCTCTTTTCCCTTCTATTCCCTTCCATTTGTGCGCTCTCTCCTTCCTCTCTCTTCCCCAATCCTTCTTCCCTCTCTGCTGCCATCTCTTCCTCTGGCCCAGGGCTTCAGCTCCGTATTCTCAGGCCGGGCAAGCCGGAAGCAGGCTGCCCGCGCCCAGGACGCAGTGGGCACCATGGAGACCTACAGGAACCCCACGGAGGTACAGATGAGCCAGCTGGTGCTGCTGTGCCATACCAACCACCGCGGGGAGCTGAGCGTGGGGCAGCTGCTGAAGTGGATCGACATAACCGCCTGTCTCTCAGGTAAGGGCCAGACTGCGGCCGGGGCAGCCCCCGCTGTCGCTCAGGCAACCTCGGCGCCCGCTGCTTTCCCCTCCATGCCGTGGCCGTCTCCCTTCCCACCTCTGAACCTTGGCTTGTGCCGTTCCAGAACCACGCTGTGCGGTCTAAGAGTAGCAGGGATGGGGACGGCTCAGGCGACCTTAAAGTTCAGGCTGCATTTTTCTTAAAACAGTGGAGGTCATCAGAGGTCATCTGGTCCAAGCTGAGTAGAAATCTATGGCCGCCCCGGTCTCTAAATGAGGACCTCCCAGGAGGAGAAGACCCCCCCCCCCATGGCAGCCCCCTCCAACCATTGTGAGGAAGTCCACGGTGACATCTGTGTGACCCCCAGGCTCCTTTTTTTTTGCCTCCTGGGCTGAGCAGAAAGTCCAGTCACTGCTCCCTGGGTAGCTCTTCAGACACTTGAAGAAGGCTGCCTTGCTCCTTCCCGGCCCCGTTGAATGCCCTCTTCCATCACCTCACCCTTGTGGCCTGTCCCGGAGCATCTTACCTTCCTCGGCTTGTCCGTGGCCTTCCCAAAACATGGCGCCCAGAGCCCAACACAATCTGGCCCGAGGTGGAGGTACCGCACAGTCCCAGCACTGTGCCATAGTGTGAACCATTAATGCACCTTAAGATTTACAGAGCATTTTTTTTAAAGAAAAATTGCCTCTTTTAAAAGACCTGGAATTATTATTTATAACAGACCTTTATTATTTCCATTTTACTGATGAGGAAACAGGCAGATGGGGATAAAGTGACTTATCCAGAGTCACACTGCTAGTAAATTTCTAAGGCTGGATTTGAACTCAAGCCTGACGACACTGTGACATCTCACTGCCCATAGGATTAGATCATCTCTAAACTTTTTTCTGACTTCCAGTCTTGTGACCCGAGTCCTGGCCCGTGTCCCTTGGGTAGTAAGTGCTCGAGTTGAGACAGAGGAACACCAATGGTCGTGTGCTCTCTACACACTCTGTCCCCCCAGGCTCCCAGGCTCCAGAAGTAGAAGGCCCTCCTAAAGTCATTTAGTCCATCCACTGGAACCCGTGACACAGAGGGGTTAAGTGTCTGGCAAGGAGCCAGGCAGACATTAAGCAGAAGGGCTGAGATTTGAATCCAGCTCCTATGTCTTTCGGAACATCTTACGTAGTATCTCCTTAGCGCCAAATTCATTCATTTATTCTAAAGGCATCGTGCTGGGGAATAATCATAGGAGCCGGGACCTCCAAGATCCTAGAGTGCAGCTCCCTAACTTTGGAGGGGGAAACTGAGGGATTTAAGATATAAGTAAAGCACGATCCCTGCCTTCAGGGCGCTTTCAACCAATGTAGCAGCCAGACAGAGACCCACATGGATTCCTTCCGGTCATATGAACTATTTGCGTGACTCGGGGGTCATTCAACATTTATTAAGAAGCTGCCATTTTCTAGGATACAAAGATCTGCCCTCACAGATCTTCCAGTCTAATGGGGGAGGTATTTAAAAGGGTGAAAAAAGCAAAGGCATGCTGGGAAATGACCTGAGGCAGTGGGAGTTACAGAAGAGATTTCACTTTGCAGAACGGTGGTCCTGGAGAGCATGAGGTCCAGGGGAGTGACCAGGGGAGAAACGATGAAGGGATTCCCTGAATGTGGGGAATCTAGGACGAGCCCCCATTTGGCTGCCTCCCCCTCACTCCAACCAGAGGGAGCAGAGACAGTCTAAGAAAGGTCACGTCTCTTGTCTAAACTTCAGTCCTTTTTCTATAAAAAGATGCAGTTTGGACTAAATGCTATCTAAGGCTCTGTTCTGGCTCTACATTGTTTTCTCTCTCCTTCCTTGGTTCTTTTCAGGGCCTTCTTTGGAACATTATAAGCAATGTTCGTTTAGGGTCAGGACATCTGAGTCTATTTGAATCCCAACTTTGCTACTTTGTGACCTATGAGCCTCAATTTTCCCATCTGTAAAATGGCATTCTAATCCTCACTCATCTTAAAGTGTTACAAAGATGGACGCCATTTTGTTTTTCACGAGCCTCTTCATTTCAGTTTTGTCTCGTGAGCCCAATTCTGGCTACCCTGGAAGCGTGGGGTTGTCAGAAGCCAGAGCTGCTCGGGGAATCCTGGTTTTCCTACTTACTAATTAGGCAAGAAGATTTGTCCCTGCGGGCCTTGGTTTCCTCATGTGTAAAATGAAGGGGTTGTACGAGGTGACCTCCAACAGCCCTTCCAGCCCTAAATCTGTGGTCCTTTGGATGTGGTTGTTGGTGTCTGAAAACTTGGCTCCCAAATCCAACGACTCGGGACTTTCTAAAGAGAACAAGATTTCCCCAGGGGTCCTTCTGAGAGCAGCCAACCAAATGGTGGTTTATGGAGCAAGGATTCGGTGGGAGGGCTGTGCTTCCTGAAGGTGTGTCTGCCCTTGGCCTTGTTTAAGAAACACACAAATATGGCCCTTCCTCTTCCTCGCCTCATAGTGCGAGGGAACTGAGAACAAAGCCCGCTTCCAGCGGTGACCGCTTGGGATGGAACCAGTTCAATGTAATGAGCATCCAGAAGGCGCCTACTGTGTGCCAGGCTCCTACTGTGAGAGCATCAGGAGATTAGGGTGAAAGAGACGTTGGCCCCTAACCAGTGAGGGCAAGAAAAGAAGGATGGCTTTTGGCCCAATCAGACTTGCTGGTTAATAAGCCACCCATTGTCCCTTGGGCCTGGTCTGGTAGGTGGGGCTGGAGAGAAGTACCAACAAGTCCCGTTCCCAAGCAGCTCCCAGCCTGAGTCTTGCCTGCCTGCCTGAGCCTTCAGGAGCTGGAGACTGCAAAGTCCCTGCGGGGAACACTCAACCAAGTGACTGAGTGGGTGGTTTTTCCTTGGGGGGCGGGGTAACTCCCAGACCTGGGGGGAGGATCATGGGACGTGAGCCAGAGAGATTTCTAGAGCCTAGGATGTAGCACCCTGCAAGCCGAATGTTAGAGCAGCAAGGGACAGCTTAGAGAGCAGGACATGGGAAAAGGAATAAAATGGGAGAAGCCAGAGGCTAGCATTTGAGCAGGAAGACGTCGCAGAGTATGGAATTATTAGAAGACAAAACATAGAACGCCTTCAAAATAGATTTTTCTTGGTGTCTTTTGTTTTCACCATTGCCTAGATTTCCCCTTGTATCCCTCCTCCTCTCCTCTCCTCTCCCAGAGCCACCTCTTGTCACAAAGACATTTTTAAAAGAGAAAAAGAACAGAAGGAACAAGAGGGACAGACAGTGTTCCCATAGGAAAAGATCTAGGATAATAGAATATTAAAACCTAGAACATAAATGGTTCAAACTGGAAGGATCTTTGAACATGTGATGTTAGAACAGAGAATGTTGGAGTGGGGAGGAGTCTTGGAAAATAAAACACTATTCACAAAACAAAGAACAGAATAAAATATTGAACAAGAACACTGAACCTAGAACATTAGAGCAGGGAGAGATCTCAGAAGGTGGAATGTTAAAAACTAGAACATAAATGGTTTAAACTGGAAGAGATCTTTGAGCATGTGATGTTAGAACAAAAGCACTGTTCACAGAACTTAGAACAAAATATTGAACAAGAGCATTGAACCTAGAACATTAGAGCAGGGAGAGATCTCAGAGGGTGGAATGTTAGAAACTAGAACATAAATGGTCAGAATTTTTAGGGAGCTTTGTACATATGCGATTAGAATCTAGAACAATAGACTAGAGAGAAATCTCAGAAGGCAGAATGTTACAACTTAGAACACACATAGTTAAAACTGGTAGGGACCTCTCTTAGAAAATCTAGATCATTAGAACAGGAAGAGATATCAGAAGGTGAGGAAGCTAAGAATCTAGAATGTTAGAACCCAGAAGATTGGCTCAGGACCAACACTCACCAATAACACTGTATTATGTGGTGTGGTTCAGTCATTGAGTCCTGTGTGACTTTTCATGACCTCATAAATTACATTCGTGGGGTTTTCTTGGCAAAGATGCTGAAGGGAGGGGTTTGCAGTCTCTTGTTCCAGCGCGCCCCCATTTTACAGATGACAAACTCAGGCCGATGGGGTTAAGTGACATGTCCAGGGTCACACAGCTAGCAAGGCTTGAGACTGAATTGGCACCTAGATTTTCCTGACTCCAGGCCCAGCTCTCTGTGCTCTGTGGATCCCCGGGATGCGAGAATCATGTCGGTAAAAGCTGAAGCTAAAATACAGAGGATTACTCAGGAAACATTATGCTAGAGGAGAGTTGTCTCAATATTTTTAAAAAGCAGGTTACAGTCCCTGGGTTAAGAGTCCCTGAGCTAACAGGCTCTGGGATTAAGCTGCCATCCTGGCCCTGCCGTTCCTGACTGGGGCAGATTTGGGCCCAAGAGTGGTACATTGGACAGCGCCGGCGGCCTGGGTTTGAGTCCTGCCCCGTGGGCTCTTTGCGAGTGGGCTTGCTTTATTCTTTGTCTATCCTCTCAGAGCCTGGCACGGTGCCTGGGTCAGAGGAGCTGCTTAATAAAGGCTTGTTGAGTGATGATGCAGTGGAAAGAATATTGTGTGTAGAGTCTAGACCACCTGGGTCCACTTGCTGCCTGGTCCTCAGTTTCCAAATCTGTAAAATGGGAAGGGTGGAGTAGATGGGTTCCGGGGGCCCTTACGGCTCTGAGAAAGAGGCTTGTGCATTCGGTGGCTGCGTGACCTTGGGCAAGGGTGACGGCTCTCTCCGGGCTGAGCCCGCGATGTGCCCGGGTGCATGTTCCTGGCGGGGACCCAGAGCGGGGATGGTCGGGACAAGCTCTGCCAGCGGCTCTCTCTCCTCTTCCTTCCCGCCCACGAGCCGGGGCCTTGAGCCAGGGGAGCTGCCTCCTAGGTGGCGGGGGGAGTGGGAGACACGGGGGAGTGAAGGAGCACAGACCTCCAGGGTGGAGTCACGGAGCCTGCCTTCCCCGACACGCCACAGGGAGCCGATGTATTAAATTCATTTTTTTAATTTATAAAGTCTCCCCAGTGGTTTCTTTTAGGGGAAAGATAATCAATGCAGCTTAGGGTGCACACACAATAGCATTAAGGAGCTAATTACATTTTGCAATTAGATGTTGCTACCCTGCTTTTTTAAGTCTTGGTTGGCTCCCAAAAATCATGGTGTTTGTGTTTTTGTTTAGCTTTTTAAAGGAGAAAGCCCCGGTCGGGTCCCGGTGGCCATCGGGGGGACGAGGGGCTGCCTTGGAACCGGAGGAAGAACTAGGGATGATGGGAGCGGGGGCGAGGGGCAAATTTAGGCTGGAAGTCAGGACAAATATCCTCAGCGAGGGGAAGGAGCTGCCTTGGGGGAGGGTGGGCTTCCCTCCCAGGAAGTCTTTGGACAGAGAGACTGAGGGCAGCAGAGTGAGGGTGACATTGAGAGTCCAAGGGCGGTGACCAGGATGATGAAGAGCATGCAGACCGAGGAGGCAGCGGCGGTTCCCTGGACAGCCCGGACTGGGTCAGGACCCCGGGCGGACGCCTCTGAGAGGCAATTTTAGGCTTCGCATGCTAGGTGCGGGCCCAAATCGGGAGCCATGAGGTCTGTCCCCGCGGCTGGCCGGCCGCCTCTGGGGTTCGGGGTCAGGGGGATCTTGGTGAGCTCAGGGCCCTGCTCAGCCCCAGGTGCCTCTGATTCTGGGGGGCAGAGGGTGACTTTGGGGGCGCTCGCCCCTTCCTCTTTCCTTGTGTTTAGCTGAGAGACACGCAGGCTGCCCGTGCGTAACGGCCTCGGTGGACGACATCTATTTTGAGCACACCATTAGGTGAGTGACCGCCTCGTCCGCTCTCGGCTCTCCCCTTCCCCTTTGGGGCCGAGCCCCTCCCCAGCCCAACCTAGCACTGATCTCTGTGTCCCCAGCACTTCCCGACCCCCAAACCGTGCCCTCTGAAGCTTGCTGGGAGCTGAGGGCACTTAGCCCTGAAGAGGAGAAGGCTTGGGGTGGAGACAGCCCGGGCCGGAGCTTAAGTGGCCAAAGGCTGCTCTGGAGGAGGAGGGGGATTGTTCTTCTTTGTCTCAGAGCTAGGCCGGGCAGCCTTGTAGGGAGGCAGCTGAGAAGGGGGAAAGGACCCTGATTCCGAAGCCACTCAGATCCACTCCGAGCACCTGTTTCTTCTGCCACTGGAGCCTCAGTTTCCTCATCTGTAGAGTGGGAAGGTTGAACAAGATGGCTTGTGGGGGCCCTTTCAGACTAGGAGGACTGTGCAGCGAGGGGGTGGCCAATTGTGCAGGGGGGTGAGCTTCCCGTCATCCCTGGGGGGAGGCCCGATGGCCACTTGTCCGGCACACAGTAGGGGTCAGACTGGACGCGGGAGACTTCCTGACTATGGCACCGGCCAGTGACCCCAAGGGAAGGCTTAGGCAGGACAGAATAATTGCCTTGGAGGGCTGTAGAAGGGGGATTGCCTGTATTCTGCCTGGACTCCGGAAGGCAGAGCCAGGTATCGTGGATGGAAGGATGGAAGGCAGAGTGACTGCCCCTCAGTCACATTGGTCACAAAGGCGGGGGCGGCCTCCCTGGCTAGGGATGGGCACACGGATGGATGGCGCATTGCTTAAGCTCCTTCTGTGTGCTAAGGGTTGAGCTCCTTTACAAGCAAGCAGCAAGCCGGCCCTCGGGGAGCTAAGGAGGCTCCGGAGGGCTCAGGCGGTCAGCAGCCTAGGCTGTCATGGAGGACTGGGGCACGTGTGGGCAGGGCCTGGGCTCCCGCTCCCGGGAGGGTCCCGCTGGCACCGAGAGGCCCTCCCGAAGCAGGATGCGCCTGCTTGGGTACCGGGGGTGTGGGCTGGATGTTGCGGCAGCACATCGAAGGCCGCTGTTGTGCTAGTGCGCGGAGGGAGGGCCTGGCTCTCCCGAGGAGTCTCCCTGCCAAGGGGGACTTGTTCCCTCTTGTCTCCATTGGATGGCACCTCTGCAGGATGCTGGCGGGCGCCCACGCCTCGCTGTGCCGAGTGCTTCTGACGCATCCGGGCAAGGAGTCTGCTGGCCCCGTGCCCAGGGCTGGGAGAGAGGGAGGGAGGGAGGGGGAGAGAGGGAGGAGGGAAGGAGAGGGAGGGGGAAGGAGGAGGAAGAGACAGACAGAGGAGAGAGGGAGGGAGGGAGGGATTCTCTACATGTGACTGCGTGAGAGATGGAGGAAAACAGAGATAAGAAGAGAGACAGAGACACACAGAGAGAGACAGAGGAGAGAGAGGGGAAGGAGAGAGAAGAGGCAGGGAGGGAGGGATTCTCTGTGATGTGTGTGTCTGTGTGATTGTGTGTGAGAGAGAGGAAAATAGAGATTAAAAAGAGGGAGGGGGAGGTAGAGATAGAGAGAGACAGAGATGGGGGGAAGGAGAGACAGAGAGAGAGAGAGAGAGAGAGAGAGAGAGAGAGAGAGAGAGAGGGAGGGGAGCGGATCTCTGTGTGTGACTGTGAGAGAGAGGAAGACAGACAGAGAGAGATGAAGATTAAAAAAAAAGAGGGGAGAGACAGAGACAGAGAGACCGAGACCGAGCCAGTGCTCGTGGCTTGTGACGCCGGCCTATCCAGAACCAGAGTGGCCGCTCCTCTCAGCCCGGGCACCGGGGAGGCCCTGAAAGGAGTGGGGGGCCATGGTTGGATGAGTCGGCAAGGTCAGCAGGAGGGCAGAGCATTCCCAGGCATCGAGGCTGGCCCGGGCCCAGGGAGAGGCGCGAGGAGTGGGCCTGGGCCATAACCGTCGGCCCGTGCAGGGGAGGAAGCGGAGGCCCAGGTCTTGACCAGGGAGAAAAGCAACTTAGGGATGGGGAGTCGAGGCTGGGGAGACTGGGGGGGTCAGAACCTGGAGAGTCAGAGCTGAGAAGGGGCGACCCGGGGGAGCATCCAGACCAGGGCTCCCTTCACAGAAAAGGGCGCGGGCAGACGACTACAGAGCGAGATCCCCGGGCCTCCACTTTCCCTGCCTTGTCCAGGAGAACTCTCTTTTCCAGGCGGACCTTCCCTTAGAACTCCACAGGCGCTCAGACCGGACTGGGCCCTGGCCCTCCCTAGCCAGGAAGGCCACATCTACAGTGCACCTTTTTGCCTGCACACCCCCACACACTCCTCTCTCTCTCTCTCTCTCTCTCTCTCTCTCTCTCTCTCTCTCTCTCTCTCTTTCTCTGTCTCTCTCTCTCTCTCTCTCTTTGTCACGCTGTCTCTGTTTCTCTCTGTCTCTCTGTTTCTGTCTCTCTGTCTCTCCCTCTGTCTCTGTTTCTCTCTCTCTCTCTCTCTCTCTTTCTCTGTCTCTCTCTCTCTCTCTGTCTCTGTCTCTCTGTCTCTCTCTCTCTCTGTCTCTGTCTCTCTGTCTCTTCTCTCTCTCTCTCTCTCTCTCTCTCTCTTTGTCACGCTGTCTCTGTCTCTGTCTCTCTGTCTCTCTCTCTCTCTGTCTCTGTGTCTCTCTCTTTCTCTGTCTCTCTCTGTGTGTGTGTGTCTCTTTCTCTCTCTGTCTCTGTCTCTGTCTCTCTCCCTCTGTCTCTGTGTCTCTCTGTCTCTGTCTCTCTGTCTCTGTCTCTTTCTGTCTCTGTCTCTGTCTCTGTCTCTTTCTCTCTCTCTCTCAGCTATTGCTGCCATTGGGATGGGAGAAAGCAGAAGATTCCTAACTGTTCCTCAAGGGCATTGGGTGGAGAATTGTGGGAAATTCTGGCTGGAAAGCCAGGAGAAGAGGAAGGGGAATTCCATGCCTTGGGCAGAGACAAACAGACTTCTGGGAGAAGACCCTGTCTCGGGCCACTCTGGGGAAGGGAGGGGGAAGGTATTCAGCAAACTCCAAAGGCTCCCAGGCACCTCCAGGATCCGGTACAAAATGTTCTGCCCGGCATCCAAAGGCCTTCAGGCTGGCCCCCTCCGCCTTTCCGGTCTCCTTCAGCCTTGCCCCCTGCAGTGACGCCAGCCTGGGGGCTGTCCCCCACACCCCCCCAAACCCCATCTCCAGGTTCAGGCATTTTCTCCGGCAGCGCCCCGAGCCTGGAGCTCTCGCCCTCCTCATCTCTGCCGACCGCCCTCCCTGCCTCCTTTAAGTCCCAGCTAAAAGCCCAGGAGGCCCAAACCCCTCAGCTCTAGGGCCCGCCCTCTGCTAATGGCTCCCATCCATCCTGCCCACAGCCTCTTTGTACATATTCATTCACGCGTTTTCTAGACATTAGATTGTGAACGTTTGTTTTTGACGCCCTTCGTGTCCCCAGTGCCCGGTACCACGTGGGCCTCCGATCCAGGTGTCCGAGGGAGCGGGCTGGCAAGGCATCTTGGGAAGTGCATACTAGGGGCCCATTGCTTTTCTCGAACATTTCACCATCAGTTAAATTCCCCAGGGAAGGAATTGGCGTTCTTTTCCAAGAGCTTCCTTTGCCCCTAAAAGACAGGCCTAGGAAGGTTCAGTAACTTGCCACCCCCCCCCCCAGGGTAGCCGAGCAGAGCTTCGCCATTGCCCACACTGTCCCTCCAACGATGTCACAGGCTTCAGCTCTCCAAGAGGCTCCCAGCTCTCCCAGGCCTGAGTGCCCACCAGACACGGGGGCTGCCTCTCCCCCAGGAGGCCCGAGTGCAGCCAGCCGAAGGGTCCCCGACTGCCCTTACTGGTGACACAGGGCTCCAGGCCCGCAGAGGGAGCAGCTCCCCCAGACACCAGTGGGAAGGGGCTTCTGGGATAGTTTGACTCCGAATCAAGGGCTCTTCCAAATATTACACAAGGGCTCTGTGATGTAGTGCCGGGAGGGCCTGAGAACATTACATGGTCTTCTTAGGACGGTCTTTGAGCCCTGGGGAGAGCTGTCCCGGGGGGCCGTCTCCTCGGGGCCGCAGGTCTCCTTTCCTCTCTCCCCGGATAACTTGGCGTCGTAGGCCTGAGAGCTGAAACGCACTTGGAGATCGCCCTCCTGACTCCCTCATTGCACAGCTCGGGACACTGCTGACAGCCAGGAGGGAAGCGACCCAGCCAGGATTTGAATCCAGGTCCTCTTGGGCCTGACTGCGTCCAGTTTGACTGTTAATGTCACACTTCTTGTTCTTTTCCCAGAACTGGACAGGTGGTTTACATAAAAGCCAAGGTGAACCGGGCCTTCAACTCCAGCATGGAGGTTCGTATGGGGGTCAAGGGGAAGCCTGGGGGGGCTGCAGCTGGGGTGAGGGGCGAGGTGTGTTTGGAGACTGGGAAGCAGGACGGAGTGCGTGTGGGGCAGTTAGAGGAGGAGGAGAGGTGTGTAGGGTGGGGGGATGAGAGAGCTTGGGCCCCCGAGGCGCCATCTGGGAGCTGGGTGGTTGGCTCACTGCCCGAGCCCAGCACCCCAAGTCCCCCCCACTAGGGTGCCTCCTTCCTGCTGGCCACTCTTGGCTGTTGACTTCCACGCTCAGGTTTTCCTGCCCAACATCAATGACAGCTCCCATCTCTCCTGTTCTGAGCTTCACAAACCCCGACATTTATAACTGCCCCCTGAGGAGAGTCATCTAAGGCCTCTCTCCTACTTTGCTGCCGAGGCCCAGAGAATGGAAATGAGTTACCCAAGATCATCGAGTTAGGAACCAGAATCCAGACCCCGCGTCCCGGTTCTTTGCCCTCGGGAGGTCTGAGTATTTTGGCAGTGTGGCGCAGTAAGCAGGATGCTGGGCCGGGAGCCGGGAGTCCTGGGTTACAGTCCTCTCTGGGACTTCGGACAAACCCTGAGCGCCCACTTCCAGCACATCCTGGGCCCGGCCCCGATGGGCTTTGGGCAGCAGCCTCCCAGCGGGTGCTCCCACTCACGTCCAGGAGCTTGGCCAGCAGGGGGGAGACCAAGACATATTTTACAGTTACAGCAACTATTAAAGTCCACTTTCCAAGGCCAAGAAGGTTTGTGATCTTTGTTATTCTAAGGAAACCAGAAATGGAGGCTCCTTGCAATATTAAAGAAGATTAATGTTTCCCCTGGCCCTGGACAACGCTCTAGGACTACAAGCGCTAGAGGCAGGTGGTGATCTGATTGGTAGAGGGACTTTCCCCACTGGGAATTTCTTGTAAATCACAAATCTTCCAGAACTTCGTCAGGCTTCTGAATCCTGCCGTGACCCCGTGGAATCTTTCTCTCCACGAGGTGGGGCCAACTTCCCACGGCAAGGAGGGCCATTTCCCATGAGCCCGGCTCTCTCCGCCCCCTTCCGGGATACCGGGGAGGCCCGTGGCCTTCTGGACTCGTCCCATGTGCTCCCTTTGGCCTGCTCCTTGCGGCCATGTTTTTCCATGGGACCCCAAGGCACATTCAGAATCTAGATTAGGCTTCTTCCCAGTCAGGCCTGGACACGTGTGAGTACCAGGAAGGACCAGGGCTTTGGGAACTCTTAGGGAGGCCGATGGGAGCCCAAAGCCCCTCCTGCTGAGCTCCCTCCAACCCCGAGGCCTTTACGTTTCCAGGTGGGTATCCAGGTCACCTCGGAGGACCCCTGCACCGAGAAGCAGTGGAGCGTGTGCAAAGCTCTGGCCACGTTTGTGGCCCAGAGAGAGTCTTCCAAGGTAGGGAGAGGACCGCCTTCACCTTTCAGCTCCCCTGGGCCAGGGTTCCCCTGTAACTGCAGAGCATGTGGTCGAGGGGTCCGGACCCTCAGGAGCCTTTCAGCTCCCCTGGGGCAGGGGAGGCAGCCGAGAGGGTTTGTCCCAACAGAGTCCAGCCAATGCCCCTGAAATGATGGAGGGCCAAGCGAGGCGGGAATCTCTAGAGAGTGTTTGGGGATCATAGGGTCCTAGATGCAGGACCGGGGTCACAGACGAGGAGGATCCAGGAAGAATTCTACAAAGTAACAGCACCTAAAAATGTCAGAGGTGGGATTCAAACCCAGATCTTGTGCAGCCAGAAACTGGAACACTCTCCACCTTCCTTCCATTCCTACTGTATGAAGAGTGGAGGAAGAAGCTGCAAAGGAGAGCACTGGAGTGAGGAAGGAGGGCAGGGGAAGGAGAGGGCTGACAGCCTTCTTCTATTATCTGAAGTGCTAATAAGGGAAACGGGATTGGATTTATTCTCTGTGGTCCCAGAGAGCAGAAACCAGAAGAGAGTTGACGTCAGGAAGAAATTCTTCACAGTTGCATTGTCCCAGGATGGGACGGGCCAACTCGGCGGCACACTCCCCTATCCCTGGCGGTCCCTCGAGCAGAGGCCGGCCAATGCGTTGTCTGATTAGTTGGGATAGTTTGTTGATCCGGGAGACCCTGGAAGGCCCCTCCCCTCTATCAATCTTTATTTTTTATTCAGTCATTTCCAAGCACTGTCCTCGGTGCTGAGGATACAGATAAAATCAATGAAAGTCTCCCTCCTCCCAAAGGAGGCTGTTTCTCATTTTACAGAAAACAGAGACTGGGAACTGATTTTCCCCGTGTGTCACAGTGGCTAAATCCTCTCACGGGTCTGGAGGCAGCTGGTAAAGCCCCGATAAAGCACCGGGCTTGGAGTCAGGGAGACCAGAGTTCTAATCCTGTCTTAGACACTTACTACCAGGAAAGCCATTTAGGCTCGGTCGGCCTCAGTTGCCTCATCTGTAGAGTGAGGATAATAATAGTGCCCACAACTCTGGTTGTTGTGAGGATAAAATGAGATCGTTTGTAAAGTGCTTTGCAGACCTTAGTGCCATTATTTGAATCCTGCAGTCCCCGATCTGGTTGTATGTCTTATTGTTCCTTAGAGAGCGAGGGACCAGGCAGGGGAGGAGTTGGTCAGCAATCATGGAAGGCCACCTGGAGGAGATGATTCTTTTTAAAATTTTATTTCCAAAGACAACCCTTGAGTGGGGAGTTGAGGGAAGACATTTTCGACACGAGCTTTAGTGGAAGAGGGCATGGCGCGGGAGCAAAGGTTCTTCATTCAGGCACGGCCAGGAGCCTGGGCTGGCTGGGGCAAGCAGCTGAATGGTAGGAAATAAGCTAGCATAGGTAAGGAACATAATTGCCCAGATAATTAAACTATAATCTCTGGCTCGGTTAATCATTCCTGGGGGAAGCATCTGGTTTGAACCACAATGCCATAACCTATACTATTATTATAATCACTACCATCAACTTACTGATGTTAATAATAATAGCTGGCATTTGTACAGAGCTTTAAGGTTTGCAAAATGCTTCACTTACATTATCTCGTTCGATCTTTTGCAACCTGCCTGGGAGGCGGGTGATATCGTCTCCATTTTACAGAGGGGGAAACTGAGGCACAGGGAACTTAAGCAGCTTGCCCAGAATTCAAACTCGGGGGTTTCTGATTCCTAACCCGGCACTCCACTGGGACGCTTAGCATCCTCCAAATAAAAAGTTCAGCCTAGAGATCACTCGTACACCAAGTTTCCTGGCCTATCGATGCCGTACCAAGGATGTTGGACTCGATGGAATAAAAACTTGGGCACTGGTTTAGGCTCCTGATAGAAAAGGGAACTCAATGAAGCCACTGATGGACAGGAAGCTCCGGGCACTCGAAGTCAGAGAGATCTGAATTCCAGTTCTTCCTAGCTGTGTCACCCTGGGCCAGTCACTTCAGTTTCCTTTTATAAAATCAGGACCACAAAAGCATCACCTCACGGAGTCTTTGTGAGAGTCAAATAAAACACGTGTTAAGTATCTCACGACTATATAAATATGAGCTATTACTATAAAGTGATAGAACAAAAATCAAGCCTGATATTTTCTTCTGAAGCTGAAATGCTTCCTAAAGTATCACCTTGTACCCAATTTCCGGATGTAAGAATTTAGGGTCTTCCTCATCTGTAAAAGGGGCCTGGACTAGATAATCTCTGAAGTCCTTTTAAACGCGGATATTCTGTAATTCTGGGAGATGGTGGAAGGGACATTAGATTTGGAATAAGAAGGCCTAGGTTCAAATTGTGGATTACTTCCCCCAAATGAACTTGTATTTATTTTCCATTTAATTCTCATTTTATTTTTCTCAATTATATGTAAACAAAAATTTAAACATTCTTTTTTATTATTGTAGCTTTTTATTTACAAAACCTATGCATGGGTAATTTTTCTTTCTTTTTTTAAAAATTTTTATTTAATAATTACTTTATATTGACAGACATGGGTAATTTTTCAACATTAACCCTTGCAAAAACTTCTGTTCCAAATTTTCCCCTCCTTCCCCCGCCCCCTCCCCTAGCTGGCAGGTAGTCCCATACAGAAACATTCTTTTTTAAAAATGAAGTTCTATTTTCCCTCCCTTCTCCTTGAGAAGGCCAGCAATTTGCTATCAATTATACATGTGTAGGCCTCGCATTTATTTTACATATATTCAATATAGATTTATCTAAGTACATATTGTCTTCCCTATATAATATTAGCTCCTGGAGGGTCTTTTGATCTTTGGAGTTCTCCAAACACTTAGAGTCCTGCCAGGAACGTAGCAGGTACTTTACCAACACTTGTTGATGCAGCAGAGCCCCCGGCAGACTGAAACAGACCAGAGGGATGCTCTTACTTGCTCATCTTTCTTTAAGGAAGAATGCTATAGGCTAATAACCTTCTTCTTGATTCTGGCTCCACTTTTGAAGAACTCTCTTCTTCCTCTCCCTAATCCCCCCTTCTTCCCTCTCTGTCTCTTTCTCTCCCCCTGCTTTCCTTTCTCCCTCCCCCCTGTCTTTTTCTCTCTCTTCCCTTTCTCTCTTATTTTTTTCTCTCTTCTTTCTCCTCTCTCTCTCTCTCTTCCCACTCTCCTCTCTCATTTCTCATTTCTCTGTCGGTCTGTCTCTGTCTCCCTCTCCTGTCTGTCTGTTTCCTTCCCCCTCCCTTCTCTCTTTGTCTCTCTCTCTCTGTACTTCTCTCTCTCTCTCTCTCTCTCTCTCTCTCTCTCTCTCTCTGTGTGTGTGTCTCTTCCCCACCCTGGTTCTCCTTCTACCTCTCTGACAGCTCCTTCTCAGTCTCCTTTGCTGGATCCTCTTCCAGGTCAGACTAATACTGGGGATCCCAAAGTTCTGTCCCGCACCACTTTCTCTTCTCCTGCTTCGCTTGGTGATCTCATCAGTTCCCATGGTTTCACTGATCTCTTTGCAGACAATTTTTAGATCCCCTTGTCAAGTCCTGACTGATCATTTTTGCTTGTTGTCCCCTGTGCCCAGAGCTATCTGTCTCTTCATCTCTGTCCCTTGGTCTCCCTGCTTCTTTCAAGTCCCAGGCAAGTCTCCTGATCCAGATTTCGCTCCTAATGCCAGTACCTTCTCCTGTTTATTATCCCACCTATGGCTTCTTGGTAAAGAGTTGTTTCTAATGTTGTCTCTCCCATTACGCTTTGAGAGCAGAGAGTAGTTTTTGCCTTTCTTTGTATCCCAACTGCCTGGTACACAGTAGGTACTTAATAATTGCTAGTCGACTGACTGCCAGTTGAGCATTTTTGTTATTAGATATTGTAGCTAATGAAACTAAGTCTGTAAGAAAATCCCTTCCTTTCCCCCCACTCTACTACTTTTTATCTTTACACACTCCACACACCCTTGCCCTGTGCCTGAAACTCTGAGCTGCATCATCGACTTGGGGGAATGGCCACCTCAGCTATTTAAAGACCTCTAGGATAGGGCCGGTCTTCAGCCAGCAAGCCCCTAATTCTCTTTCCAATTCGATCAGAGAAGCTTTGCTATACTTTGTAAGGGCTGTCTGGGGTTACAACAGCTTTGTAATTCTTTAACCCCTCAGACATATTACTACTTTATTACCTCTGTGATAAGTTCTTTGTTTCTGTGACTGCATCACTCAACACCAGTGAACTAATGGGTCAAAGACTAATTGCCCCCTTCTCCTTAGGTATCTCTCTACATGCTCTCTCCTCTCTGAGAATGGAAGCTCTCTGAGGATAGAACATGTTTTTTTTTTCTTTTTGGGTAACCCCAGTATCTAGCACAGTGCTTGATATATAGAGTGTGGATCAGTTGTTCTCAATCATGCCCAACTCTTCATGACCCCATTTGAGGTTTTCTTGATAGATACTAAAGTGATTTGCCAATTTCTCCTTCAGTTCATTTTACAGATGAGGAAATTGAGGCAAACAGAGTTAAGTGACTTGCCCAGGGTCACATCTGAGCCCAGATTTGAATTCTGGAAGACAAGTCTTCCTGGTTCCCAGCCCAGTGCTAACCACTTTACTACCATTCTTGTAGATGCTCAACAAATATTTATTGGTTGATGTCAGTTGAACCCCTGGTAAACTGATTGAGACAAGGGGAAGGGTCTAGGTCTTACTTTAGAGAAGAATCAATATTACAGTCTACAATATATCCTATATTAAAATGTTATAGGCTATAATATACTATATCAGATATTATAATGTTACAATCCATAATATATCAGAATTATGTTTAAATCAGAAAAATATTTAAATTAAAATTATAATATCAGATATTTTAATACTATAGTCTATAATATATGCAACATTATAATGTCTGATATAACATCTATAATGTATCAGATATTATAATGTTATAGTCTACATATCAAATATTATAATATCCTGGTCTATATTATGTTATATACAAAATAATATAATATATGGCTATATTATCTATATACATGTGGTAGTGCCAGTGACCCAAGAGTAGGAAGATGCCTTAGCATCCACAACCTGAGCAGCAAAGTCCTGTTAACACTTATTATGTGTCTAGTACGTGCAGGGACCTTTTGGAACCAGAGGATTTAAAGCTAAAATCGATCAATCAACAAACATTCATCAAGTACCTACTGAGTGCTAGCCAGGCTTTGGGATTACAAAAAGAAAAATGCCCTCTGGGAACTACCATTCCATGAGGGTGGGTCACGTATTTGCATATGTAAATACAGAAATCGCTATGGGGCTCAGGGGCTCACTTGCCTTCTCCCACTAAGGGTCCCCTAGGTTCAGACCTGAGGAAGCTTGACGTCTAAAAAAGAGGGGCCAGTTTCTTTCTTGTACTCTTTGGTTCTTTATGTTTCCTCCTCAGAGTCTTATGGAAAATCACCAAAAGCTTAGATTTGACTCATTTCTAGGTCAATGTCCATTGGGACAGTTATTTATTTCCTTCACTAAGAAAGAAATGCTTAGAACACTAAAAACTAATATGTATGTACTGACAATGACTCAAAACTCGATCCAGTCACTAAGAACTCTTACTGGACTCTCCCAGGAGATGGACACTTAAAAACATTAAAATGTTTAAATTAAAGACATTTAATGGGACTGTTGAATCGACATTGCATCTTTACTTTAACTCTATATTGTTCAACAGCTCCCTTAAGGTCAGTGTCTTCTGGGAAACCAGGACTTGGTTTTCTCCTTCTGTCTATTTTCTTCAGAAATTGCTTAAAATAGCACCTGGCTGTGGACTCGGGGGCTTCTGACTCATGAAATCACCTTAAAGACGAGAAACATCTATCTCAGGATCACAGTTTGATCACCTGTGATTAGGGAAAGAAATACAAAGAGGAGGAGGCCGACAAGGGCTTGTCTAGGCAGCATGTACTTTATTTGCCGTGTGTAAAGGGGAGAGGTCAGGGTTATGTCGCAAGGGGCCTTTCCCCCCATTGTGGGAAATCCGGACAGAGAACATTATAATATCTGATACATTATAGACTGTAATATTATACCATCTTATATAATATATTATAGACTATAGTAATAAAATATCTGATATTTTATAGACTATTATATTATCTGATGTATTATAGACTGTAACATAATATCTGATATATTATAAATGTAACATTATAATATCTGATATATTATGGACTGTAACATTATAATGTCTCATAATATTCCAGAAAGAAGGAAAAGAAACTGAGAGAAATAATCTCTTTCTTTTAAATCAAGGGTAGACTTAGAGAATAGGATAGAGTGCTTGGTCAGAGAGGTCAGGGGAGGTATAGGGGAAGGATTCAGGGTCTTCAAGGCCAGTAACCTAGAGAGCTTTGGAAGGAAAGATGCCGTGGAGCTGTCCAAGGTGGGGTCCCAAAGATGAACCTTCTTCATGGCACCCTGACTCCTACCAATGCATGGGTCATTCAGGGGTATAAATAGATGCACTTTTTGTTGACTTCAGTCTCTTGTTGCCCTTGCTCCTTCTCTCCAATTCTGGGTGGCAGGTAAAGCTCAAACAGATCCTGCCGCTGACGGAGGAGGAAAAGGTGGAGTACAGTGTGGCGGCGGAGCGTCGAAGAATGAGGCTGCTGTACACGGAAACCATCCAGGACCTGCTGGCCAAGAGTGTCATTCAGGATGGTGAGGTGCCCCTGTGGGAGCGGGCCATGGGGTGGGAAGAGAGGAATGGGCTGGGATTAAAGTCCAGAAAAGGTTTACTAGGGTGATAAGACTGAAAAGCGGGCCAGATGAAACGGAGCTCATCCAGAGAACAGAAGAATTTGCAGATCTGTGTGGAAAAGGGATTAGACTTACTCGGTTGGCCCCAATAGGCAGAACAAAGGATTCGAGTTGCAAAAAGTGGGCCTTTGCATCCTCCCCATTTCCCTCTGACCTCCCTGACCACGCCTTCCTAACAATTAGAGTAAGTCTGCCCCTCTGTGTACCTCAGTTTACTCTTCTGTAAAATAAAAGGGTTATATTATATGACCTTTGATTTTCTTCCAATTTTCATGCGTTAGGAACTCAACAATTATCTGGTACATGGGTGTTTCAATTTTTTGGAAAATTAAGAAAAAATTAAAAAACAGACTTAAAAAAACAAATATGCAAAACTCAGCTAAACAAATTCTTCTGGTGATTATATGTTTCATTCTGTATCTTGTGTCTGTTGCCTATCTGTCTGTTAGGAAGTGGGTAATTTGCTTCATCAGTGGTCCCCTGGAATAAGTCTTCTTTATTTTGTCCCTGAGAGATCTGATCAGATGCTTTGCTAGAATCTCCATGAACTGTATACATATCATTTCCCTCCTCCGTGGGTCACTAAACATGGCAAAAAAGGAAACTGAGCTAGTCTGGAGTACTTGTTCTTGATGAAGCTATCCTGGATCATTGCTTTTCTAGATGTTCTCTCACCATCTTTTTAATTATCTGTTCTAGAATTGTGTTAAAATAGAAACCTAACTCACTGACCTATAGTTCATAGCATCGGTTTTCTCCCCCAGCCTTTTTTATTATTATTATTATTATTATTAATGTTTTATTTTCATTTATTTATTTATTTATTTATTTATTTATTTGTTTGTTTATTTATTCGTTTATTTATTTATTCATTCATTTATTTATTTGTTTGTTTGTTTGTTTATTTATTTATACAAAATCAGGATAATATCTGCCCTTCTCCAATCCAGTAGCATCATTCTTATAGTCAGTACCTAGGAATGTATGTGGTTCAGCTGGGCCTTGTGACTTGATTGCATTCGGAGTCCCGAAGGAGTTCTTCTTATCTCTTTGTCTATCTTGAGTATCATCTCCTTTGTCGGCCAACTTTTGTTGTGCTCTTTTCAATCCAAAGATCATTCTGTTTAGCCAAGAATACAGAAGCAAAATAGGAATCAAACACTGAACACTTTGTTGTCACTTTTTATTGTCTTATCCACCACAAGCAAAGGTCCGATTCCTTCTATGACTTCTACCACTATGAGTTGGAAAACTTCCTTTTGTTGATTTTAGATTTCCTTGCCGGCCTTAGCTCCTTCTAAATTTTTGCATTCCTGATGTTATTTTTTACTGGACCGTGTTCTTCTATTCTAACTATTTTCTGTGACCTGACCTAACTTCTACCTTTTAAAAAACTTTTAGTCTTAAAATTTAAGTTATTCAGTAAGTTATCTGTGTATACATATTAGTCTCTCTAGTCAACTCCACATTTTTTTTTCCTGAGACAATTAGGGTTAAGTGACTTGCCCAGGGTCACACAGCTAGGAGACCAGATTTGAACTCAGATCCTCCTGACTTCAGGGCTGGTGCTCTATCTACTGTGCCACCTAGCTGCCCCTGTTTTTTTTTTTTAATATTACCTTTTTTATTTAAAAAATACTTGTAAAGATAGTTTTCAACACCCACTATTGAAAAATCTTGTGTTTCAAATTCTTTTTCCTCCCTTACCTCCACCTCCCTCCCCAGACAGCTAGGAATCCAGTATAGCTTAAACATGTGCAATTCTTCTGAATACATTTCCTCATTTATCACTTTGCACAAGAAAAATCAGATCAAAGAGAAAAAAATGAGAAAGAAAAAAAAAAGCAAAGAAACAACAACAAAAAGAAAATGCTCTGTTATGATCCACATTCAGTCCCCACAGTCCTCTTTTTGGATGCCATTTGGCTTTCTCTATCAAAGTCTATTGGAATTGGCCTGAATTACCTTACGGTTGAAGAGCTGGGGCAGCTAGATAGTGCAGCAGATAGAGCACTGGCTCTAATTCAGGAGAGGCTGAGTTCAAATTCAATCCCAAACACTTAATACCTTACTAGCTGTGTTATCCTGGGCAAGTCATTTAACCCCATTTGCCCCCCCCCCAAAAAAAAAAAAAACAACTGAAAAGAGTCCATCAGAATTGATCATTACACAATCTTGTTGCTGTGTACCATGTTCTCTTGGTCCTGCTCGTTTCCCTCAGCATCAGTTCCTGTCAGTCTCTCCAGGCCTCTCTGTAATCATCCTGCTGGTCATTTCTTACAGAACAATAATATTCCATCATATTCACATACCATAACTTATTCAGCCATTGTCCAACTGATGGGCCTCCCCTCAGTGTCCTGTTTCTTGCCATTACAAATGATGAATTCCAAAGTGAGTTTATTCATATCCAGCGCCTTTGGTACCTCTTGACTTGGGTATGTGCTAGTTGTTAATTGTAGATAGATTCAAAAACAACCAGAAAGCTCAGAAACTAAGGGGGATGTGATTAGTCTAAAAACATGAGAGACCCAGAGAGGGTGTTCATGGCCTTGTTCTTCAAATCCCAGGCTATCACTTAGGTGGCCTGGGGTCAGAAAATGCTCGTTTTTTTCCATCCAGCTCTGTGACTTTATTATGGGTTTTCTTTGCAGAGTTTTGCTATTTCCTTCTCCAGCTCATTTTACAAATGGGAAACTGAGTCAAGGTTAAATGACGTACTCAGGATCACACAGCTAGCAAGTATCTGAGGCTGGATTTGAATTCAGGTCCTTCTGACTCCAGGGATAGTAGTGCTTTAGTGGTGTCTTCATTATTAGCTTTTAAAGGAAAATGGAGACATCTCCGAAGCTCATAGAATCTCAGAGCCTCAGGGGATTGTAGAGCAAGGGACCTTAATGGTCAGTCCTATTTGGGGCAGCAGAAGCATCCTGAATTTGGAGGCCGGAGAACCTGAGTTCAAATCTGGACTCCATTACTTACTAGCTACATATCCCTGGACACTTTTTTCTATTCTCTGATCCTTAGTTTTATCATCTGTATAATAGGACACTACCTATTTTCTGGGGTTTTTGAAAGAAAAATGATCTGTCAACTTTCAAATGCTATAGAAATGTGACCTGTTGTAATAATATTTATGATTTGTCATCTTTCAATTGCTATAGAAATGTGCTCTATTATGATGATCATATTTATTATTTATTAATTAATAAGACAATTAATATATCTGAACTTAAGCTCTTTCCAGAAAGAATCATGATAATAGCCGCCATTTATGCCATGCTCTAAGGTTTCCAAAGCACTTTGCCCACGTCTAAGTAGCTCCCTGATGATCTGAAGTTGACTTGAAGGACGGAAAGCATCATTCTGCCATCCAATAGAAGGGGAGATGGGCTGGCCCCTGGGACTGACCATAATGTCAACAAGTTCGATTCGGCAAACATTTGGGGTCCTGGGAGAGGTTCTGAGAGCAGAGAAAGCTCAGTTCTCGTTCCCATAGAGCTTATGGCAGGATAAAGCAGACTCTACCCTGCGATGTGAACATTATACAGATGTGGATAGAGTGCCCTCTGGGGTCCAAGGGAGAAAGGTCATTCGTGGCCGGGGGGGAACTACATTTGCGTCAGGCCATGGAGGTCGGGGTTTTGTCTTTGTATGTCAGGAGCTTCATATGATGACTGGCACATAGTAGGAACTTAATAAATGCTTATTGATTGATGGGTAGAGGGCCATAGAATGACAGACCCAGATGTCTTGTTCTGATACGTTCCCAGAAAAGGATCTGCCAGCCTTTGTTCAAAGGGCTCCAGTGAGGGAGAACCCACTTCCTCTATAGGCAGCCCAGTCCACTTTAGGGCAACTGTCGTGGCCAGGAAGCTTCTCCTAATATTGAGCCTCAGTTTGCTTCTTTGTAAATCTGCCTGCCCTTTGCTTCTGATTCTGTCTGTGGACCAACAGAACACATATGATGCCTCTGCCGTGTCAGTCCCTCAGATATTCAAACATATCCATCCTAATTCCTGAGTATTCTTTTTTTCCAGCCTCAATGTGCCCACTTCCCGTAACCAATCCTCAAAAAGCTCGAGTCCCTTCACTGTCTTCTGGGCACTTTCAATTATAAATGACCTTCTGAAAGTGTGGTGCCCAGATCTGATCACATCGGATATGCTCTGAGTCAGTGCAACTCATCAAGCATTAATTAGATGCCTACTGTATGCAGGGGTTGTGTTAGATGCTGGAGATAAAAAGATAGAAAACAAACAGCTGTGTATTAAGGTTCACTGGTCCAGTAAGCTAGCCGGAATCCTGAGGGCAGCCCTCTGGTTGCCAGCAAGCCCTCAGCCCCGTTGCTTGTCCCTTGTCAGATCTGGAGAGAAGGGACTGCAGTAAGATGGTACCCGCCGAGAAGACCCGAGTGGAGAGTGTGGAGCTGGTCCTGCCCCCCCATGCCAACCACCAGGGCAATACCTTCGGTGGCCAAATCATGGCCTGGATGGAGAACGTGGCCACCATCGCAGCCGGGTGAGGTCTAGCTGAATAACCCTTCCTTAACGATCCCGAACGATCCTTCTTCTTTCCCCAGTCTTTTGTGGGTGCCGTGGCCATCTAACGGGTTCCCTGCCTTATGATCCTCATCCCAAGGTTGGATTATGAGGCAGAAGCTTAAGCCGAAGTAGGATTTTCCCCTCTGTTGGATCTGACAATTAAGAACTCACTAGTATCTTTGGAGAGAGTAGTTTTGCTTGAGTGATGAGGTTGGAATACAAACCGTACAGATTTAAAAAGAGAGGAAAGACAGTAGAGCTATCTGTTTGTCTATCTTTCTGCAATTTAGCCCCCAAAGAGAGGAGAGATATAGGAAGCAGGGACGGCAAGGGTAAAGTCTGAGGGTTTGGAGGTTGGGGAGATGTGGCGTTATTTGTAGGCATTAAAGGGAGACTGAAGCTAAGGGAGTGAATAGGGATGATGAAGGGAGCACTCTGCTGGAGGACAGAGGACGGAGTGGGATTTTGGACAGGTGGAGGGCCGCCTCCTCATCTGAGACAGATGATGGAGGAGATCCTGGCAGAAGGCAGCTGGGGGATGAGAGAAGAGGCTTCAGTTTTTTCAGCGAAATACAAGGCGAAGTTCTCCCCTGAGAAAGGGGGAGAAGGGGACTCTGGGAAGCTTGAGAAGAGATTGGACGGTTCAGAAAAGTCACCATGGGCAGGATAGAGTTAATTGAGGAGATGTAAGAGGATTGCTTAACAGCAGTGACGGCCCATTGGAGGTTGGGGAACATAAATCTGTGACGGACTCGGTAAGCGTGATTTTGTGACTTTGCTTCAGTTTCTTTTGGTCATACAAGAGCCCGAGCCAAGGGGGAAGATGGACGGCGTGAACCAAGGTGGAGGCTTGGGAGGGCACAGTATGATAAAGCGATCGGGAACTCAAGAGAAGAGGTCAGGGCTCAAGATGAGGGAAAAGGGAGAGAGTGGTTAACAAAGCAGTGACGGTTTGGAAGAGGTTTGGGACTGGAGGGGGCGCTGTGGATGAAGGTGGGTCTTAGTGAGGGGAGGCAGAAGGAGAAACGGAAAACCAATAGATTATGGCAAGAAAGGGGATTTTGGACTTCCGAAACATGGAACTGGATCATCTGTGGGGGATGGTATGGTCAAGTTGGTGACCATCCCTGTGTACAGTTGAAGTCAGGAGGAGGAATAGGTCTTGGGAAGTGGCTGGGGGGGGGACTAGAAGCTTAGAGTGTTTGAAGGAGTATTGATACGTATATTGATGTTTTCTAGATGAGAGGGGGAATTGGAGAGGAGAAAAAAGATGGCGAGCAAGTCCTGAACTCACCGAGGATGGAAGGGGAGTTTCCTGAGGGATCTATAGACGACAGCTGGCAGGATTGTTATTGGGCCACAGATAAGGGTGACACAGGAGAGGCTACTGAGCGATAGAGAGTGAGAACGTGGAAGTGGCCTTGGAGAGCCAGGATGAGGGAGTGGGGGGTGAGGGAGAAGAGGATTCTGGGAAGCTCGAGAAGAGATTGGACGGTTCAGAAAAGTCACCATGAGCAGGATAACGAGTCAATGGAGGAGGTGTAAGATTCATTTTACACCCCTTTCTTTTATAGATCATTAAACTGAGTCCCCGAGGCATGAAGTGATTTTCTGGGGATCGCACTGGTGTCCTGAGGGTCAAAGCCAGCCCCTCAGACCCCAAATCTAGCTTTCTCTACTGCATCATGTTCCTCCCTAAGGGCAGGGACTGGACGGTGCTCCATGTTTGTGCTCCTAGCATAGGGGCTGGTACATCATAGATGCCTAATAGCTGCTTGCTGGATCGATTGTGGAGGGAGAGAGGAGGGTAGTTGGGAAAAGTTTCCGAGCAAAGCTGGGATGAGCACAGGGTTTTAGAGCTAGAATAGACTTTAGGGTCTAATGAGTCCAGTCCTCTTATTTTTCAGAAGAGGAAACTGAGGCCCAGAGAGGCTAAGTGAGGTTCCCTTTAGTTAAGGAACCTCCTGTTCTTCTGCCATGTTGCACCCATGGTGTCATATTGTCCCCATGAACTGGGCTTTGAAGGATGGCCAGGATTGGGATGGGGCGGTATTATTGACAGAGGGAACAGCTTGATCTCAGAGTAAAGGGAACGCAAATGAACTGGGTGGGGGGAGGACTGGGAGCCAATAACCCGCCGGCTCCCTCCTTTTCCTCCTGTGCTTCCATAAGCTTTTGCTACTTCTCCCTTTCCCACCTGCCCCGCTCCCACCCTGCTGAGGACATAATCAGTCGGGCCTGGAAGGCCTGCTGAGTGACAGACCCAGGGCCGGGCAGGCGGGTCAGGGCCGGGCAGGTGGGTGAGGGCCGGGCAGGCGGGTCAGGGCCGGGCAGGTGGGTCAGGGCCGGGCAGGCGGGTCAGGGCCGGGCAGGCGGGTCAGGGCCGGGCAGGCTCTGATATCCAGCTTCTCCCCATGACCGCAGCCGCCTATGTCAAGGCCATCCCACCCTGAAGACAATTGAGATGTTCCACTTTCGAGGCCCCTCCCAGGTCGGGGACCGGCTGGTTCTCAAGGCCATCGTCAATAATGCCTTCAAGAACAGGTGGGAGCATAAGGGGGGGACGTGTGCGTCCTGGGGAGGGAAGAGTGGGAACTAACTGTGAACCAAAAACCATAAAGGAAACTCACGGACCGTGAGCATGAGGAGGGAGGGAGGGAGGGAGGGAGGAAGAGCAGGGTTTGTCGGGACTTGGAGGGGTCTCAGGACAGAACTTCAGAGCTCCCAATGCCATGATTTTAGAGAGAATAACAATAGTAAGGAAGCCAGCGTTTACTTAGCACGGGGAGGTCTCCTGGTGGAAGTCTGGTGGCCAGTCAGTTCCCAGGGTTTCTAGGAAAGGCCGGCGGGCCCGGGGGACCGTCTGGGAGACAGGGACGGGCCTTCCCTGCCAGCTGCTGGTCTCTGCAGCATGGAGGTCGGGGTGTGCGTGGAAGCTTACCGCCAGGAGATGGAATCCTGCCGCCGGCACCTCAACAGCGCCTTCATGACCTTCGTGGTCCTGGATGGAGAAGACCAGCCCGTGACCCTGCCCTGGATTCAGCCGCAAGGCGAGGTGAGCCGTCCCTCCGAGGGGCGCGGAGGAAGCTCTCCTCCTGTGCCCAGCCCCGGGCGCTGGGACTGACCTTCAAGGGGGCAACATGAAGGAGCGGATGGCTGGGGGGGGATGGATGGCTGGGGGAGGGAGCAGATGTGGGGGGGAATGGATGGCTGGGGGAGGGAGCAGATGGGGGGGAATGGATGGCTGGGGGAGGGAGCAGATGTGGGGGGGGAATGGATGGCTGGGGGAGGGAGCAGATAGGGGGAGAGCTGGTTAGGAGAACAGCAGCTGAGGGAGGGAGCTGCTAGATTGGGAGGGACTAATGAGGGGAGGGGATGGCAGAAGGAGGCAGTGGGTGGCTGGGGAAGACTCCACCCGTCTGCTGGGAGCAATAGTTTGCTGATTGCTCCTTGGGTGGGATGGGCTGCCCATTTACAGTCTGCAGAGGACTTTACTATCCATCATCGGATTTGGGAGGGAGAAAGTGGAAGACAAGGTCAGAGGCAGGAAGGATGAAAAAAAGATTAGCTCTTTCAGGAGGGAGACTTGGTTTCCTCAGTCGGATGCCAGGAGGCCTGGGTGGGGGAGATGTAGGGACCAGGGCCTGGCAGGGGGAGGGCACAGGAGCCGCCCCTTCCCATCAGCCTTGCCTGGGCCCGGCCCTCTGCTCCCGCCTGGACTGGGCGCCTGCCCCCCTCTCGGACACCGGGCCCTCGCTGACCGCCCATCCAGGACTTACCTCTGCTTCCTCCCTCCTCAGGAAGGTGAACGTCGCTACAGGGAGGCCAGTGCTAGAAAGAAGATCAGGCTGGACAGGTGAGAGAGTGTGAGGCAATCACGTAGGGCTTTACAGCCCCCCCTCCCCCCAGCTCTGGCTTCTATACCGGCCTCAGCGGCACCTGCTGGCTCAGACCCTGGCTTTTTGGTGCAGGGGGAGGGGAGGGGGATGAGACTCGGGCTGAAACGGCCTCGGAGGCTCTGTCACTGTCATTCCGCCGGTTACCTTTTCACTTCTTTTTCTGTTTTTCTGATTCCGTCCATCATCTTTCCCTTTTGCTCTGATTTTTCTCTTCCCACATGATCCACAAAGCAGTGTGTGCTCAAAATAAATAAAATCACCATGATAAAAAAGCTAAGAAACAACCAAAAATTCCCAAATAAACGGCAGAAAGAGAATACTGACAGCCGGGGGAGGTGAAATCAGGGAGGACTGCAGGAAGGAAGAGGAGCGTGAGAGAGGGAGATTTAGATCCGTGGCTGGGTAGAGGATGGATAGAAGAGGAGAAAGAGGAAGCAGGAAGTCTCCTAGGAGGTTATAGAGATCCTTTAGGCGAGGGCTGATGGGGCTCGATTGAGGCGAGGACCCCCCAAAGGTAGAGAAGACAGGTTTAAAAATGTGGCCCTTCCTGCCCCGAGTCCCTGGGCTGGCCGAGGGGCAAAACCAACAGAGGTTACTGTGGTACAAAACACAGCGGGCTGGAGGCAGAAGAGGAGTCTGGGGTCCTATGGGATCAGTTATTTACAAATGAAGCTTTTATGGAGAGCCTACTGGGACTAAAAATGGGAGCAGGACAGGCCCCGCCCTCCAGGAGTTTCCAATGGAACCCAGAGAGAGGAGCTGGAAGTAGGGGAGGGCAAGTCCTTCTCAGGGCCAGGCCTGGATGTGCAGGAAGTGCCAGCCCCGGGATGCAACGTCAGAGCCAGGGTGGTCCCCAGAGCAGAGTGCGAGTTCTGCCGGGCCCGGGACGGGGCACCCACAGGGGGTGAGAGGAGGGAGTGTGGAGCCGGCTTCAAAGCGGAGAGGGGAGAATAGTAAAGGGCTTCATGAGGGAGGTGAGGAGCTCTGTCAGCTCCCCGGGCAGCTAGATGGCCCCTGGTCCACAAAATCCAAATTCAAGTCTCAGACGTTACTAGCTGGGAGACCTTGAGCAAGTCATGTAACCCTGCAAAAAATTAAGAAGAAAGAAAAAGGGGGAAAAGGTCAGCTTGAGCTGGGCTGGATGCCGGCCTCTGGGCTTCGGGCTGTGGAGCCAGGCCCTGCTTTGAAAAAGTCTTTCCTCAGTTTCCTGATCTGTTAAATGAGGGGATTGGGTTCAGGGAGCTCTCAGGCCTCAGTTTAGACCCCTGGGATCCCTGGTCAAGGCCGTCGCCCCCTCCCCCGCTCCCCAGCCTGCGCTTTGAGAGCACGGTCCGGTCGGGTGTGGCAGCGCCCCTTTTGTCGCATGAGCTGTCTGCAGGGGGAGAGGGCTCTCCCTCCTCCTCCCCTCCCCCACCCCCCCAACGCCTTCTCTCCTGCTCCCCCCAGGAAGTACATCGTGTCATGTAAGCAGGCTGAGGTCCCTCTCTCCGTCCCCTGGGACCCAAGTAACCAGGTAAGCTCCTGGGGAGCTGAGAGCCTCCCGGGAGACCTCTGGGGGATGAGTCCAGACCCTGATGGGAGGAGGAACTAAAGGCAGAGATGGAGAGAGATGCCCCTGGGTTACCTCCCATGGTCCTCTGGGTCTGGCTCCTGAGGTGGCAGGGTCCCTGCCCAGGGCGTTTCCAGCAGAGGTCAGGTGCCCCCTCCGCGAGCCGCCCTAGAAGTGCCCCGCGGCACTGAGTGCGAGGTTAGACCTCTGCCCTCCCTTCCAAGTCTGAGAAGTGTCACCTGAACACGAAGCCCTCCCCTCCCTTCCCCCATCTGGCCCCAAATGACCATCCCGCTCATTCCTGCCCAACTGGCCTCTGGAACCAGGAGTCCTCTTCCCACTTCCCGTCTCCACAGCTCCTTCTTCACCTTTGCTCTTAGAATCCCTGGTTTCCTTCAAAGCCAGGCTCACCCACTGGCTTCTACACTTTTTCCCCCTCCCCAGCGGCTCGTGCCCTTCCCCCACGGCTTTGTATTCTTTTGGGCCTGTTTTGAACCTGTCTGTACCTGTGCGGGTCACCTGCATGTGTCTACATCTGTGCAGTGCACCTGTATGTGTCCGTATCTGTGCGGGTCACCTGCACGTGTCCATGTTTGTGTGCATTACCTGTACATGTCCATATCCATGTGGGTCACCTGCACAGACGTGTGTCTCTATCTGTGTGGGTCACTTGTACGTGTCTGTATCTCTGTGGGTCACCTGCATGTGTCCACGTCTGTGCAACGTACCTGTATGTGTCCGTATCTGTGCGGGTCACCTGCACGTGTCCATGTCTGTGTGAATCACCTGTATGTCCATATTCATGCAGCTCACCTGTACGTGTCTGTGCAGCTCACCTGTACGTGTCCACCTCCCCGCGGGTCACCTGCACTGATAGGACCTAAGTGTCCTGTGGGGAGACTTCATTGTTTTGTTCTTCCTCCAAAGCTTGGCGCCCACTAAGTGCTTCCCCATTGGTCCTCCTGATGATTAAGCTGTGGCCTCCTAGGAAGCATTTATGCTCACGCGTGGCACATTCCCATAATCCTACTTCCAGCCGGGCTGGAAGGGGGTGGGGGGTGGGCAGGGAACTCTCCCCTCCCCTTCCTCCTCTCCCTTAACCGCACAGAGACCCCTCTCACTCCTCTGAGTCCCACAGAGAGGACCCTCTGAAGGGGTCCAGGAGCAGGTGGGGTGGGCACGTCCCCGGCCTCCCCTGAACCCCTGGGGTGAACTGGCTGGATGCCTGACCCATGCGGCTGCTTCCTAGCTCCCCACCTGGACCAGGGGGTGCTGAGGCTCCTGGGCCTTCCCTCTGGGCAGGTATATCTGAGCTACAATAACGTCTCCTCCCTGAAGATGCTCATGGCCAAGGACACCTGGGTCCTCACGTCAGAGATCAATAAGGTAGTCGACTTCCATCATGAAGTGTGTGTGTGTGGGGGGGGGCCTCCTTAGAAACAGATGGAAACTCCCCGGCCTTTATTTTCCCATGAGGCCAAAGGAGAATTTACTTGTGACCCGTGTTTGGTCAGCGCTGTGGTTGCACTAATGTAACTTAGGGTCATACGAATGTGGCCTTGACCAAGGGGCTGGTGAGCATTTTTCTGAAAAAGATCTGGGGGCCTCAGTGGACTATGAACTCAACAGAAGTCATCAGTCCAAGATGGCGGCCAAGGAGACCAGTGCAGTCTTAGGCTGCTTTAAGAAAAGCCTGAGATCTGGGCTGAGGGGAGCTCGCTCCTCTGTCCGTGGTCCTGAGGACGGGGTTCAGGTCTGGGGCCGGGGTTAGAGGACACTGAAAGCTCTGGGCCAGGAAGGGAGAGGGCTGGGGCCGGGGACGGGACCCGCCGCGTTGGGACGCCATCGCTGTGCGCTGCCGTGACGTGCTACAGTCTCCGCCCCCCTCAGATCAAGCTCTACACCTTGGAGGATGACAAGTTCCTGTCCTTCCACATGGAGATGACGGTCTACACGGACACAGCTCAGGCCTTCCTCCTCCTCTCGGACCTGAGCCGCAGGCCTGAGTGGGACAAGCACTATCAGTGAGCCCTGGCGGGGGGACTGGGGCGGGAGCCGTGCTCATTGGTCAGATCCCTCCGCTCTACCGCGGCTGCTCGACCAACGTCCCTTAAACCCTTTAGGGCCAATCCCAGCGAGTTTCGAGGCGGGTCAGTGCCGCAGTGGATAGAGTGCTAGACTCGGAGTTAGAGAGACCCGAGTTCAAGTTCTAACCCAGACACTTCTAGCTGTGTGATCTTAACTTAATCGCTCCCATCCTCAGTTTGACACTAATGGTTCCTCCCTGCAGGGCTGTCATTAAGGTGGTTGTCTCAACGCCAGCTATGGTGCTCTGGAGGGAAAGTGAGGCTGGTGACTTTGCCCAGTCCTCCCTCACTTCAGCCCCCTCCCAGCCACGACATCCCCTGTTCTAAGCCCCCTCCCAGCTCTGACACCCCCTGTTCTAAGCCCCCTCCCAGCCACGACATCCCCTGTTCTAAGCCCCCTCCCAGCTCTGACACCCCCTGTTCTAAGCCCCCTCCCAGCCACAACATCCCCTGTTCTAAGCCCCCTCCCAGCTCTGACACCCCCTGTTCTAAGCTCTCTTTCAGCCCTGATATCCCCTGTTCTAAGCTCCCTTCCAGCTCTGACATCCCCTGTTCTAAGCTCCCTCCCAGCCCTGACATCCCCTGTTCTAAGCTCCCTCCCAGCCACGACATCCCCTGTTCTAAGCCCTCTCCAGCCCTGACACCCCCTGTTCTAAGCCCCCTCCCAGCCACGACATCCCCTGTTCTAAGCCCTCTCCCAGCCCTGACACCCCCTGTTCTAAGCTCCCTCCCAGCCCTGACACCCCCTGTTCTAAGCCCCCTCCCAGCTCTGACACCCCCTGTTCTAAGCTCCCTCCCAGCTCTGACATCCCCTGTTCTAAGCTCCCTCCCAGCCCTGACACCCCCTGTTCTAAGCCCCCTCCCAGCCACGACATCCCCTGTTCTAAGCTCCCTCCCAGCCCTGACATCCCCTGTTCTAAGCTCCCTCCCAGCCACGACATCCCCTGTTCTAAGCCCTCTCCCAGCCCTGACACCCCCTGTTCTAAGCCCCCTCCCAGCCACGACATCCCCTGTTCTAAGCCCTCTCCCAGCCCTGACACCCCCTGTTCTAAGCCCCCTCCCAGCCACGGCATCCCCTGTTCTAAGCCCCCTCCCAGCTCTGACACCCCCTGTTCTAAGCCCCCTCCCAGCTCTGACATCCCCTGTTCTAAGCCCCCTCCCAGCCCTGACACCCCCTGTTCTAAGCCCTCTCCCAGCTCTGACATCCCCTGTTCTAAGCCCCCTCCCAGCCACAATATCCCCTGTTCTAAGCCCCCCCATTAGAGTTCTGTTCCCAGGCTGCCTTGCACGCAGGCTGTGTGTGAGTCTCCAGCCAGCTCTGTTCCTCTTGTGAATAATAGATGGGGATGCACAGTATTTGGGGCTGGGCAGCCTGGGGGGCAGGGCAGCTGAGGTGGAAGGGCTCCTTGCTCCCCTTGAGGCTGCCTTGGCTCCCCAGGGCCGCCCCCGCCCACAGACCCCCTTGTCCCACAGGAGCGTGGAGCTGGTGCAGCAGGTGGATGAGGACGACGCCATCTACCACGTCATCAGCCCCATCCTGGGAGGCGCCGACGGCAAGCCCGGGGACTTCGTCATCCTGGCCTCGAGGAGGAAGCCCTGCGACAGCGGGTGAGTGGGCTCAGTGGGGGGTGGCCGCCTCCCACATCCCGGAGAGGAAGCCAGCTCGGGGGGCTTGCTGTGGTTTGGGGAGATGCAAGGCAGAAAGCCAGGTCCTGCCAGCCTCGGCTCAGCTTCAGACCCTAAAGCAGGGGAGGGGGCCCTCGAAGCCCCAAAGGGCCCCATACACCTAAGCAGACGTCGGTGGGATTGGGGCGGTGGCCCTGTCGGGTCACTCCCTCACCACAAGGCTGCCAGGTTTACAGATGGGAAAATGAGAGTGAGCGGGCACAGAGCTGGTCAGTGTGGGAGCGGGGACCTGGAACCCTTCTTGTCTTTCTGACAGGAAGTCCTGTGTAGTGTCCAACTATATATATACATAGACTTGTGGTCTAACAGGATGGCAGGGCTGGGAGGGATCTAGAACAGGGGATGTCAGAGCTGGGAGAGAACAGGGGATGTCAGGGCTGGGAGGGACCTAGAACAGGGGATGTCAGACCTGGATAAGGGATAGGGAACCCTAGAGCATCCATAATATTAGCATAATGGAATGTTAGCTAGAAGGAACTGGCTCTAGAACCTCCCAAGGACTGAGAAGGGCCTTGCTGCTTCTCCCTGCGCCTCCCCTCACAGCTCCTCAGTTCTCTTGCGAGTCTGTCATTTCTTGCCTCTTGGCGCAGAGGGCGGCTCCCTCGCAGCTCCTCTTTGGTCTCTCTGCTTTCCATCTCTCTCTCCCCCTCCCTCCCTTACCCTCCACACTTCCCATTAGAGGCGGCTCTGTGAGGGCAGGGCCCCGGCTCGCTTCTATGTGCATCCCCAGAACCGAGGCCTGTAGTGTGCACTTACTAAAGGTTCCCCCCTGTGCATGATCATCTCCCACCTCCGGGCCTTCGCACAGGCGGCCCCCCCATATCTGGAAGGCGCCGCTTTTGCCTCCTATTGTCCCCAAGCTCAGCTTCCGGCCTCGATTCCTTCTTGGTGAAGCTTTTCCCGGTTCCCCCAAGCGTCCGCTCTGTTCCTCCTGAAATTGCCTGGGATTTCCTTGCACATGCTCTGTATTTATTTCTCTTTGCACGTTATCTCCCCCTCCCTTTTGTCTTACATCTCCACGAAACCCTGGCTTTTCTGCTTCTTTTGTTGCTTCACTTTGGGCAAGTCACTCGTCGGGCCTGGCCCCCAGGTGAGAGTTAATGATGTAGTAAATGATCTCTTAAGATTTCTTCTAGTTCTAGTCTTTTATTTTCATTTTAACTAATTTTTTTCCATTAAAGAGTTTTGAAATTAATTTGGGTGTGAAGTAGGAAATAGACTAAGAATATTAACTGGCGAGTTTAACCGTTCATGTGTAGTGGAGACTGGTCAGTGAAGGTCCAGTTCTGGGCGTCTACACGGGTGGCTCCTGAGGATGTTTGGCGAGCCGGACCCCGGAGGCTCCTGGGGGATGGACGGGCCCAGCTCTCGGCTTAAGAGCACGGCCAAGAGCTGCCGGCCCTCAGGGATGCGGCGTTGGGCTTCCCTTTGCTTTATGGAGGAAACCCACCGGCTAAAGGGACCTGCCGAGGTGATGGAGGCCGCAAATGGGCCTTGAAACCGGGTCCTCGGACATCAAGGCTTCCCCCCCCCCCGTGCCCCACTGCCTCCCAGACAGACTGTGTGACCCTGACCCTCCCTGTTTCTCAGGCTGTGAATCGGGTGTGTGGGAGGGAAAACATGTGCCAAGAAGGGGTGTCCTCCCCACGATGAGACAGCCCTGAGCTTCCAACCTGACGGAGAGCAGGGGGGGGGGTCTCTTCCTCTGAATTGCCCTCCGTATCACCTCCCTCTCCTTCTGTTCTAGAGAGCCCTACGTCATTGCCCTAAGGTCGGTCACCCTGCCCACACACCCCGAGACCCCTGAGCGCACCCGAGGAGAGACCCTGTGCTCCGGCTTCTGTCTCTGGAAGGAAGGGGACCAGCAAACCAAGGTGAGGGCCACGTGCTCCGCTGTTCGGGGACTGTCTTCTCCCCCGCCCAGACCATCTTTTCTCTCATCTCACGCTACAGATCTCTCTTTGCTTCCCTTTTATCTCCAGTTCCAAATTCGCTCCCTCCCCTGACCCTTCTCCCACCGATGAAGAAGGCAAGAGATACGAACCCGATTACATATAGAACTCCTATATTTTTCCTATATTACATATAGGAGTCCTGTATTTCTGCCCATCAGTCAGGAGGGAGAAGACAAGCTAATTCCTCGGATACTTAACACTGCTGCCTCTTCTGATTCTGAGGCTGCAGCCCCATTTTACAGATGGAGAAACTGAGGCTCAGAGTGAATCAGCCATTTGTCTAAGAAGTAGTAAAGTGAATAGGTTTTTCAGTACAATTTTATTTTTACTTTTGTTCTTGTATCACCTATTATCATATAGAACTTGTATCTCACCTAGAGAACCTCAGAGCAAAGACTAAAAGAGCCATTTAACTTCTCTGGGCCTCAATTTGCTCTTCTATAAAATGGGGATAATTATAGTACCTACCTCACAAGTCTTAGTGAGAATAAATGAGATAAATCTTTTTTTTTTTAAAGAGGGAGACAAGTCTTCAGCAAACAAGCCCCCATGACGAGGCAGTGTATCTTCAGAGGCTTGTTTGGTCAAGAATTCTCTGGTTGGGAGGGCCTGTGGCTGTTGTGGGATGGCACCAGGCCCAAGGAACTGGGCAATATGGCTTCCCAGCTCTATGATTCCCCTGGTGGGCTTAGGGCCCAATTCTGCCACTTGGTTGACCTCAGTTTCTCCTGTAAGATCACTTGGGGCAGCTGGTGGCGCAGTGGATAGAGCCCCAGCCCTGAAGTCAGGAGGACCTGAGTTCCAGTCTGACCTCAGACACTTAACACTTCCTGGCTGGGTGACCTTGTGTAGTCACTTAACCCCAACTGCCTCAGCAAAAAGCAAAAAAAAAACTTGCTACTTGTTGGGGATTTGGGGAGGGGGCTTCCCAATCAGGCATGGGCTGAATTAGACCCATGGAGTGCGAATATTCGGAGAGGACGGCCTCCCCCCTGCCTCCTCCCAAGGCTGCCGAGAGGATCAGACGCAGTCATGACTGTGAACAGTGATTATAAGCTGTGGGGACCCTGAGGGATCATGAGGAAGAGCTGGTACTTGTGCTCAAAGATGGGGTCAGCTCTCTAATTCTCCGACTGAAAATCTGTGCAGTTTGGCTCTCCACGTGTCACGTAGCCGTGTCCCCACAGCCCACGGACAGCCAGCAAAGACTTCTTGTGTGGTAGGGATGGCCAGAGAGCCGCAAGTCTGCATTCCGACCTGGAAGGTCATCTAGTGTGACACTCCCCTTTTACAGATGGGGACACTGAGACCCAGCGAGTAAGGCCTTGCCCGAAGTTTCGCACAGATGTTAAGTGTCGGCCCTAGCATCTGAATCCTGCTTTGCTGACTTAGCCGTTTTCCCCCTGCAGCACGGCTCTTGCCGACTGCAGGGAGGTCGCCAGGATTCAGTCCCTCCCCTCCACAGCTTTAGTTGAGAAGGCCCCAGACCTAGGCTCCCTGGCCAACCTCCTTGTGCCATCCAGTGCCACCCACCTTCTGGCTGCCTGCCCCTTCCCTCTGCTACCGATCTGTCATTTATCTTCTCCCTTATTGGTGCGGTTTTTTACATGTCACTTATCGAGTGCCAGCTCCCTGAGGACACGGGCTGTTTCTGCCCATCGCTAGCACGGTGACTGGCACACAGTAGGTGCTTAATAAATGCCTGTTGCCTCGACTTGACCCAGTCCCGCCCAGGGGCCTGACTCTTGCCCTCCCTCCCAGGTATCCTACTACAACCAGGCCACGACCAGTTTCCTGAACTACGTGACGACCAACGTGTCAGGGCTGTCGTCCGAATTCATTACCACCTTCAAGGCCTGCGAGCAGTTTCTCTTGGACAACAAAAGCGAGCTGGCCCTCAGCCTCCAAAGCCTTTAACGCCTCCCCCAGCCCGCCCAGCCCCTGCCTGGGGCTCCTGCTGTCCTTTCCCACTCCATCCCACCCCTTGGAGCACAGGACACCCCAGAGTGGAAGGGGCCGTGTAGATCCAGATCCGCCTCTCCTGGCTGGAGACCGGTCCCCTGCGGCTGCCTTCTCAGGGGCTGAGCCACCAGTCAGGCGTCGAAGAGAGCTCAGTGCTCTGAGTCCCCTGCCCGGCTCCTCCTCTCTGACCTTTTTGTTTTAGTCTGTCCATCGGGCTGTTAGCAAGGCTGTGCCCAATGGGACTGGGTAGCGTTAGGATCTCCCAAGGCTGCTGGGACAGAGGTGGCCAGTGCCCCCGTGGCCCCCCCACCGGCGCCCCCGTGCCCCCCCACCGGTGCCCCCGTGGCCTCCCCACCAGCGCCCCCGTGGCCCCCCCCCGGCGCCCCCGTAGCCCCCCCCGGCGCCCCCGTGGTCTCCCCACCGGCGCCCCCGTGGCCTCCCCACCAGCGCCAGAGCCCCTGCTGACGGCCCCAGTAGCCAACGTTCCCTGCTCATAGAGGCCGGCTGGCCAAGTTCTAAGAGACAGAAGGACCCAGTGACCACAGCCTCAGTGGCCTAAGTCTGGGCAGATCCTGGACCCGGCCTGGAGGGCCAGGAGTAGCCAGATATGTGTCGGGGCCACTGAACGCAAAAGGGCAGGTCCTCTGAAACTTAAGTCAGCTCCTGCCACCCAGAAATGCCAGAGACCAGGGGTGTCCCAAGGTGCCTCGGATGGCTTAGGGAGGGGGGAGAGAGAGGGCAGTTAGGGCCAGGAGCAGCTGGGAAAGAGTTCCCGGGGTCATCCATCACCAGTGATCCAGTCCCTTTTGATCCAGAGTCAGGATCTGTTTCAAAGGCAAAGGAAGGATTGTAAATTTTTGTTAATTTGTACATTAATAGTTAATTTGTAAAATCCAATAAATAGCCAAGTCCTCTCTAGGTTCATGTCTGTCTCTTCACACACCATCCTCCCGGGCTCCTTCCAAGCCGCTGAGTTCAGGCTGCCAGGGGAGAAGGGGGTGGAGTGGGATTAGGTGAAAGACCACTAGCCTCCAGTGGGAGGCTAGAAAATCCAGAATCTCTGAGCTGGAACACTGCAGAGCCCACACTTGGATGAAAATCCCCTTCCACAGCTCTCCTGAGAAGTCATCATTAGCCTCTGGGAAGATCTCTGGGGAAGGGTGGCCCGCCACCTCCCAAATTTGTCCATTCCTCCCTTCCAGTTTGAATCCTCTGAAAGCTCCTGATGTCGAACCATTCTCCTCAGATCCTTCTCCTTGTTCCTGGTTTTGCTTGGTTCACAGTAGGAGCTTAATAAATGCTTGACTGACATCACTTATCTTTCCTTCTTTGCAACTCCCACCCATAGTTCCTCAGTCATAGTTGACTCTTCAGAATTCCATTTGGGGTCTTCTTAACAAAGTTCTTCAAGCAGTTTACTATTTCCTTCTCCAGTTCATTTTACAGATGAGGAAACTGAGGCAAACAGGGGTAAATAACTGACCCAGGGTCCCACAGCTACCAAGGGTCTGAGGCTGGATTTGAACTCCGATGAGTCCCGACTCCAGGCCCAGCATGCTGTGCGTTATGGCACCTCCTAGCGGCCTCCTTCAAATTATAGGTACTCAGATACTTGGCAACCTTCATGTTTGCCCTCTGACTTCCTTTCTCCGGGATAAGAACCTTAGTTCCTTCAGTTGACCAATTTCAAGTCTTTCCTTATACACACTAACCTTTCCAGCCTTAATCGTCTTATTTTTTAAAAACTTATTTATTGTAATACACATTGTTTTATGAATCCCTTGGGAGAGAAAAATCAGATCAAAAGGGGGAAACCACGAGAGAGAGAGAGAGAGGGGCAGCCGGGGGGCACAGTGGACAGAGCATCAGCCCTGAAGTCAGGAGGACCTGAGTTCAAATCTGGTCTCAGACACTTAACACTTCCTGGCTGTGTGACCCTGGCCTTAACCCCAATTGCCTCAGGGAAAAAAAAAAAAACACAGAAAAAAGAAGTGAATGGGAGCATATGTTGCTTTACATCCAGTCTCCTTAGTTCTTTTTCTGGATGCAGACACATTTTCTGCCCAGAGTCCATTGGGATTGCTTCAGATCATTGAACCATTGAAAAGAACCAAGGACTTGATCATCACACACCCTTGCTGTAACTGTATACAATGCTGCTTGTTTTGTTCAACATCAATTCATGTAAATCTCTCCAGGCCTTTCTAAAATCAGCTTGTTCATCACTTTTTATAGAACAATAATATTCCATTATCTTCATATACCACAGTTTGTCCAGCCATTCCTCAATTGATGGGCATCTCCTCATTTTCCAATTCTTTGCTACCACAAAAACAGCCTCTACAAACATTTTTTGCCCGTGTGGGGCCTTTTCCCTCCTTTATGATTGTTTTGGGAAACAGACCCAGTAGTAGCACTATCGGGTCAAAGGATATGCACAGTTTGATAGCCCTTTGGGCCTAGTTCCAGATTGCTCTCCAGAATGGCTGCATCATTTCACAAGTCCACTAACAATGTATGAGTGTCCCAGTTTTTTTTCCCATATCCCCTCCAACATTTGTCACTCAATGTCCTTATTTATCAAGTGGACTTAATCATAGCATTACTTTATAAGATTGTCATGAAGAAGGCTGTTGACCAACAAATATTTATTAAGTTAGTGCTTTCTATATGTCTGTTGCTAAGAATAAACATATAAGCAAAAAGTGAGACAGTGTGTGCCCTCAAGAAATCTACCTTCTCATTAGAAGGGCAACACATTAAAGGAAGGGGAGAAGCAGGAGATCTACTTGCCCAAGGTCACGTGGTATGCTAGTGGCCATTCTGGAAAGAGGACCCAGGTGTCCTGCCTCCTGGTCCACTGGCACTTTCCACTATCCCAAGAGCTCTTAATTTGTGATCTATGGAACCCCAAAATTTTAGGGTATAATGTCCAGACTAGCTTTCTCCGGAGTCTGGAGTCTGAACTCGAACACACTCTCCCTTGAGTCTCTCTTGAGTCTGCTTATTTCAAGTCCCCCCAGCCCTTATATACCTTAGTACAATTACATCACTATAGCACACTGAGCATGTGCTAACTGTAGAACCATGACATCACCATGCTAAGGACTAAATATATGTGAACTAGAGAACCATCATCTCATCAATCCTACTGAGTTAACACCTTGTTGTAAGTATCCTTGCTTCAAGTAGACTTCTCCAGAGGTCCAGGGTATTTATGAACTTGGATGAGAAAAAAAATTTCCTTTTAATTCTCATTAACTTCTAACTGAATCTTAGCACACCTTTCAGTTATGAATAGAGGCAGCAAACATAATTTTGAGATGGGGTCTGTAAGCCCCCCCAGTCCACCAACGGGCTTCTTGATACAGCGTAAAGTTATTGCCTTGGCGTGGAAACATCCCTTTGGGTTCACTCAGGGCTCAGCTTTGGACAGATTGATGTATAGTCCCTGTGGCAATCTTCCCTTCTGGCCTCTCGGTGACAGGAGTGAAAGACAGGGGGTATAAGGAGATATTTCTTCTACTTTACAGATGAAGAAACTGAGGCACAGAGTAGCATGATGTTGTGTCCAAGACTACCCGGTAACAGTGATGAGCTCTAACCTACTGGTCCAATTGAGGCAAGGAGAGTGCACCCAGAATGCAGACTCAGTGTAGTGGCTCTGGGGCTCCATGATGGAAGCCCCGAGTGTAAGGCGGGCTCTCCCTAGGGCTGAGAGCTGTCCTTACCTAGCTAGATCTTAATGCTTGGGATCGTCTGTTGTCCTATGTGTCAAACATCAGCTTCTCATCCCCAGGCTGTCACTCTTCCAGGGCTTGACGGATTGGCTCGCCAGGAGCCAATGTTCAGCTTAGCCAGTGGAGCTCACCAGCCCCTGATAGCATCTCTCTGCTCTTCTGTCTCTGTCAGCCCAAGTCTGCCAGGCTCAGACTTTTATCTCACAGTCAGACTATTGCAATGATGCGCAATGACCTCCCTGCCCCCATTTTTCATGCTTCCTTACTCCACTCACCATGATCTTCCTATTCATTAAGCTCCATAGCTTCCTGTGTCCTCCAGGATCAAATAGAAGCCTCCCTTTGGCTTTTAAAGCCCTTCACAGCCTTTCTTCCTCCTCCTTCCCAGTCTTGTTTTTATCAAATCCTCTTCAACCCAGTGACCAAGCTATTGTTCTTTGTCTGAGAGACCCTCTATTTCTGGACTCTGGATATTTTCCCTGGCTGTGTCCCATGCCTGGAATTCTCCTTCTCTGGAGATCCTTGTCTCCTGGTTTAAGTCTCCACCTCCTACAAGAAGCCTTTCTCAATCTCCCTTCAAGCCAGTATTTTCCCTTTGTGATTATCTCCAACTTAGCTTGTCGATATTTTCTTTATAATAGATGTTTCCATGTTTTCTTCTTCCATTATATTGTGAGCTCCTTGAAGGAAGAGATTGTTCTTTCTTTTCTTTGCATCTCTGACACTTAGTAAAGTGCCTGGTACATAGTAAGAGCTTAATAAATGCTTACTGGATGACTTTGGAGGGCATCTAGTCTGATCTTTATGTAAGCAGGAACCATCTCTGAGCATCTCTGGAGAGTAATGACCCAACCTCTTCTGGAAGATCTCCAGGGAGGGGGATTCCACCATTTCTTTTTTTTCCTTTTTTTTTAATTATAGCTTTTTATTGACAAAACATATGCATGGACAATTTTTCAGCATTGACCCTTGCAAAAACTTCTGTTCCAACTTTTCCCTCCTTCCTTCCACCTCCTCCCCTAAATGGCAGGTAGTCCAATACATGTTAAATATATTAAAGTATATGTTAAAACAATATATGTGTACAAGAAAAATCCGATTTAGACAGAAGATAAAAATAACCTGGGAAGAAAAACAAAAATGCAAGCAAACAATAACAGAAAGAGTGGAAATGCTATGTTGTGATCCACATTTATTTCCCAGTGTTCTTTTGCGGGGTGTAGCTGATTCTGTTCATTACTGATCCATTGGAACTGATTTGGATCCTACCATTTCTTGAAAGAGACTCCCCCACTCCTTTTTGGGACCACTTTCACCATTAGAGAGATTTTTTTTCCCTGACATTGTTCCTAAATTCCCTCTGTAATATTCCCCATTTTTCCTAGTTCTGCCCACTGGGGCCAAATAGAACACAGCTAATCTTTCTTTTCCATGACAACCTTTCAAATACCAAAGGCATTTTCCAATCCCTTACCCCCATCCCAGGCTTTTCCAGGCTCAACATCCCCATTGCCCTTAGCCACTCTCGTGTGATAATTTCCAGTCCCCACTTCATCCTCATTCACCTTTTCTGGACTGCTCCAGTTAGAATTGAAAGACTTCAATTCAATTCAATTCAATCCAGTTCAAAAGACATTTCCCAAACATCTTTTCCGTATTTCTGTGCACAATCTCTTCCATTTCCATCATCCCTATGTCCAGTTGGTGGCCAAGTTCTGCCAGTCTTCCTCTATAACCTTGCTCTTTCATCTCCTTCTCGCTACTCATATAACTACCATTTGCAATCTGAGTTCTTTCATTGGTCTTCTAATTGGGTTCCCTAAATTCAGTCCCTCCCCATCCTAATATATTTTTCACATAGCTAACAAATTGATATTGCTAAAGATCAGGTTCTTCTCCTCAGCTCAAGAAGCTTCAAAAGTTTTCTATTATCCCATAAAATACAAACTCTTTAAGTTAGACAACTTATTGTTGTTATTGACAACATTGCCAACTATGACTGAGTACATGGTAGTCAGGAGGACTTGGTTTTGCCTCTTGACTCCCACAATTACTTGCTGCGAGACTGTAGTGACTTCACTTATTCTAAGTTTTGGCTCCCTAACATATAAAATAATCCTGGAAGCTTTCACCTTATAAGACTGTTGTGAAACTCAAATGAGAACACTCTTCAAATGTCTATTATCATTGTTATTAAGAAGCAGTGGGTCAAAAGGGAGAGAGGGCTGTCATTGGATCAGGAAGCACTGTGTTTACATCCTACTGCTGACACATAAAGATTTTGTGACTTTGGATGACTCATTTCTCTCAGTATCTCCACATAACTTTCTAAGACTAAGTTGTGGACAAGGTCTTGATTTGCATTAGTGGAAGGAGTTTCCTTACTGGGAGTCCTCTAAACTAATGAATCACAGATTCAGTCCAAACAGATTATTCTTAATGTTATTTAATTGCTAACATTTTCTCTCTATGGTGCCTAAAGGTTTTCCAAGTGCTTTGCCTACATTATTTTATTTGAGACCAGTATAGTACTATCTAAATGTGAGGTTATTATTGTTGTTATTATAATTACCTGGGATTCCTGATCTGGTTAAGAGTGAATGGATGAGTAGAAAGAAGGAAGGAAGAGGAATAAGAGACTGAGGCAAAGTCAAAATGGTGGAATAGCAAGCAGTACAGTCTAATTCTCCCAATCTCCTCCATTAACTTCTAGAAAATACACCAGGCTATATTCTCACCTGAAAAGTCACGAAAAAGTTACAATGAGTCATTTTTTCTAGTCCAGGTTGGCTTGTCTTTGGGTACTAGGGATGAAGCCTGTCCAGGAATACATAGTGTGGGGAGTATTTCATCATCCAGAGACTTAAAGAACCAAGATTGTTCAATGGGGCAAGAAGCACCAAGTCAGGGTAAGATCCCAAGATATCCCTGACCTAGTTCAAATGTAGGAATGGGGGACCATCTGGAAACTGATGCCCATTACTCAGTTTTGGGTCACAGATTCAGAACAGACTGAAGATGGTACCTGGATTTAGGCAGAGAGAAGCAGTGTATATATACTGTATATACTGCTATATATTAGGTGAGGAACAAATTTGGAAGAAAGAACCAAGGTGAGTGACTCTGATTCCAAGAGGAAAGATCTCCAGCCTGGGCTGCAATAGAATTACCAGGGTAGAAATCCCAGATCAAAGGGAAAGCCTGCAATTCAGTCACTCTGAACCCACAGAGCCTCCCAGCAGGCTAAAAATGGCTGATTCCAGCAACCAATATTGAAATTAACAGCTACTATTTTCACCACTGAAACTTCCAACCAGGAACAAGTCAACAGACCCAAACCTGGGTCAGGAGCTTGCAGAGTTCAGACAGGGAGAGGACAGTGAGCAGACTTCACCCTGGATTACATCACTTTGGGAGTGCTAAAAGCTTGCAAGCTCCAAACCTGGGCCGTGAAAGCAGAAGGACAAAAGAGGACAAAAGAATGTTTTAGCCCAGACATTCCCCCCCCCCAAAGTACTCAGAGTCCAGCCTTAATCTGAGGTTCCAAGTCAAGAAGTGCATTGGAAGGATGCAGAAGCAAAAAAGAATTCCATCAGGAAGAGCAGTTATAGTGGTAGGAAGACAAAAGATATAGACCCAGAACAAAAGAATGAACAAAAACCTTCTCAAAAAGAACAACAAGAACAAAAACGAAAAAAAACAAAACCATCTCGAATCCTCAAATGTAAATGCAGCTTTGATCCAAGTCCAGCCAGAATTCCTGGGAGAATTAAAGCAAAAAAATTTTAAAGAGCTATTTTTTTAAATTAAATGAGAGCAGTAGGAAAAAAATGGGAAAAGAAATGAGGGCTATGGAAAAAAAAAAGATATGAAAAGACTATTAACAGTTGGAAAAGAGGTAGAAAAGCTTATCCAATAAAATAACTTTCTAAAAATTAGAATTGACCGAGACAAGCTAATGACTCTATGAGACATCAAGAAATATCTAAACAAAGTAAAAAGACTGAAAAAAAAAAGAAAAAGTATCTTAAGCAAAAACAACTGAGCAAGGATACAAATCGAGAGGAGATCATTTGAGAATCATTGGATTATCTTAAAGCCATGATGAGAAATAGTTTAAATATCCTAATTTAAGAAGTCATAAAAGAAAACTGCCTACATCTTAGTATTGGCGAATGAAATAGAAATTGAAGGAATCCTCTAGTCACCATCTGAAAGAAAATCCTGAATGGAAATTCCCAGAAACATTGTAGCCAAATTCCTGAATTCCTAGGTCAAAAAAAAAAAAAAAAAAAAAAAAAAAAAAGGTACTACAAGGAGCCAGAAAGAAAGAATTCAAGTACGGAGGAAATACAATCAGGATTCACACAAGACTTAGCATTCGCTACCATACCACCATTCAGTGGTTTTTTTGAATTTGAAATATATACTAGAAGGCAAAAAATTTAGGCTTAAAGCCAAGTATAATTTGTCACCAAAACTGAGTATAATTCTAATGGATGAGTATGTGTGTGGAGAAATAAGCCTTAATGAAATAGAGGATTTTTAAGCATTCCCAATGAGAAGTCAAGAGCTATATAAAAAATCTGATGTACAAATGCAGGAGTAAAGAGAAGCATAAAAAGGTAAACATGAGTGAAGAATTATAAGGGACTAAACAAAGTTAAAATATTTACATTCTTATATAGGGAGAAAATACATATAGCCTCTTAGAACTCTGTCATCTAGGAAAAGATAATGATACATGTTGAAGAGAATGTGGGAATACTGAAACACTAATGCATTGGTGGTGTTATGATGATCCAACCATTTTTTTTAATGTGAAAATTTTAATAGATAAAATCTCTATACAATTCATTCATGGATTATTTTTGAAGACAAATTATGTCTAAAGGATTAGCCCTATTTAGAACATTAATATGTATAACAAACAGACCCTGCTTCCAAAAATCTTTTTTTTTAAATTTTTTATTTAATAATTACTTTATATTGACACTCGTTTCTGTTCCGATTTTTTTTCCCCCTCCCTCCCTCCACCCCCTCCCCTAGATGGCAAGCAGTCCTTTATATGTTGGATATGTTGCAGTATATCCTAGATACAATATATGTTTGCAGAACCGAACAGTTCTCTTGTTGCATAGGGAGAATTGATCCAGCCATTCTTGAGAGTAATTTGGAACTGTGCCCAAAGGGTTGTCCAATTGCACATACCTTTTGATCCAGCAATACCACTAATAGGCTATATCCCAAAGAGATCATAAAAAGAGGTGGAAAGACCCACATGTGCAAAAATGTTTATAGTAGTTCTTTTTGTGGTAGCAAGGAATTGGAAATTGAGTGTGTACCAATCATACCTGGAGAATGGTTGAATAAGTTGTGGTATATGAGGTTATGGAATAACAGCAGGATGATTTCAGAAAAGCCTGGAAAAACTTACATGAACTGATGCTGAATGAACTGAGCAGAACCAGGAGGACATTGTACACAGCAAAAACAAGACTATGTGATTTTCAGTTATGATAGATTTAGTTTTTTTTTTCCAGCAATATGGCAATCCAAGACAATTCCAATAGACTTTGCATGGAAAAAGGTCATCTACATCCAGGAAGAGAACTAAGGAGAATGAATGCAGATTGAAGCATACTATTTTCACCTTTTTATTTTATTATTATTATTTTTTGGTTTGCTTTTCTTTTCTTGTGGTTTTTCCTTTTTGTCCTGGTTTTTCTATCACATGACTAATATGACAATATGGTAAAAGTGATTGTACATGTATGACCTATATTGTATTGCTTGCTGTCTTGGGGAGGAGGAAGTTAAGAGAGGGAGAAAAATTATGGATCTCAGGATCTTACAAAAATGAATGTTGGAAACTATCTTTCATGTAACTGGAAAAATAAAATACTATTGAAATTTTAAAAAATAATTCAATCATCATTGAGGTCATAATGATGAACTAATTAGATCTGGAATTGATTCTGTTATGTTTTGATGATCTTAAAAAAAAAAAGAATAGAAAGAGAGAGGAAGAGGCAGCTAGATAGCACAGTGGATAGAGAAATGGTCCTGAAGTCAGGAGAACCAGTTCAAATCTGAATTCAGACACTTAATATTTATTAGCTGTGTGACCCTATGCAAGTCACTTAACCCCAGTTGCTTCACTAAAAAAAAGAAAAAAAAAGAGGAAGAGGAATACATAAGGTATAGAGGAAAGGTGGGGAAAATTATTTCTTACAAATGGGTTAGGCAAATATATGTCTATACAACAAGGAGGAAGTAGTGGATGAATGATCAACACCAAAACCTGTGCTAAAAACTGAAAATCCTTTTACACGCATAAAAAAGTCACTGCTCAAAAGGAGCTTACTTTTTAATGGGAGAAAATAATATATAAAAGGAGTTGAAAAGTGGAGATGAGGGTTTGAGGTTGGGGAAAAAGAAGAAGGGACTTGATGAGGGGACATGATAGAGAAATTACTGTGGAGATGAGCCACCTGTGTAACCTGGAGAGGGAGAAAGACATCTTTGATCTAGCTCTCCTCATAATGGAGGTTCTGGGAGGAATCAGCCAATCAGAAGGTGAAGCCTCACAGGTGGTGGCCACTTCCAATGTGAGAAGCAAGCCAGAGGTATAGAGATCTCCATCAGTGAAAATGTTTCCACTGAATACTAGAGAAAGTCTTGTGTGCATAAAATGGCAATGCAGATTAAAGAGGGAAAAAGAAAGGAAAAGAATTAGGGAAAGGGAGAGAAAAGAAGAGAGAAGGTATATTAAGGAAGAGATGAGTCAGAAGTAAAACAAATTCTTAAAGGAAAAGAAGGAAAAGTATGAGAGAATAAGATGGATGGAAATACACAATTAGTAAACATAACTGTGAATGTCAATGGGATATATTCAACTATAAAATAGAAGAGAATAGCAAAGTGACCTAGAAATTAGAAACAATGCATCTTCAATACTAGAAAGAGAAAAAAATATACAAAGAAATAACAGAAGCTGAAGCAGAAACTATTGTACTTTAGCTAAAGTGAAAAAAATGGAAGTAGCAGTAATGATGTCAGACAAAAGAACAGCAAAATAGACCTAATTACAAGAAATAAACAGAGAGATTAATTTTGATGAGAGGTACCTGTTAAGTGCTATTTTCGCACTCAACTACCGCTAATCAATCCTGGTTCCTAGTCTAATCAGAGAGACTCTGGTAAATATTACAAATCTTATCTCTGCTTTGAGGTCTCCAGAATCCTCCAAATGCTATCTCATATGGATGCAGTTGGAGCACAACAGCACTCGAGAGTTTTGGCAGGCAAGCTTAAACTTTATTCACATGGTTTACACCTCACTCTATGACCTCCTGCACTCTCTTCGTATCTCTCCCCAAGGCCGAGCTCCAGGTGGAAAGGAGATGGAATAGGGAGAAAAGAGGTCAAATTCCTCCTCCTCTGAGCTTATATAGGGTCTATGAAGTTACAGGCACAAACCAATCAATGATGGAGATTACATCCTCATTTCATTTACAGCCGTTATTTTAATAATCTTCATTATCTGAGAAGCTTTTGCATCTAAATGAGAAGTTTCCTCTGTAGAACTAACTACTACTAATATCAAAGTGGTTGCCCTCCTCCATACCACACATTTGAGCAACCAGTATTCCTCAAATCTTAAAACAAGAAAGGAAGGAATCGAACCCGAACTTGACTCGAGATCAGAGTAATTAGGATTCTTGCCGTGGCTGGAGGTCCCACTCACGAAGAAAGTCCCTATGTACTCATACCCAATCATATCTTGGGACCTCGAGACCATTGGCCTACTTACATCCCAATTGTGCTTGCCAGACCTCTCTAATGGACCCTTACAGGTACTATAGAAAATGATTGTAGTTAATTAATTGCAATAACATGATATATATGCATATATGCATAGACATATATGCACCCAATGGCATGACATTTAAATGATTTTTTCATTTATTCCCTTGATATTCTTGACTTTTTGTTCTTCCAGATGAATTTTTTTGTTATTTTATCTAGCTCTATAAAATAATTTTTTGGCAGTTTGATTGGTATGGCACTGAATTAAAAGTAGACTAATTTAAGTAGAATTGTCATTTCTATTATATTAGCTTAACCTACTTATGAACAATTTATATTTTCCCCAATTGTTTGGATTTGACTTTATTTGTGTGAAAAGTGTTTTGTAAGTATGTTCATGCAATATTCTTGTTTTATTTTGTCTAATGTTATTTTAAATGGAGTTTCTCTTTCTATCTCTTGCTGTTGGGCTTTGTTAATAGAAAATAGAAATGCTGTTGATTTGTAGGAATTTATTTTATATCTTGCAACTTTGCTAAAGCTGTTGTTTCAAGAATATTTTTTATGGTTCTCTAGGATTCTCTAAGTATATCATCATATCATATACAAAGAGTGATAGTTTTATCTCCTCATTTACTACTCTAATTCCTTTAGTTTCCTTTTCTTTTCTTATCGCTAAAGTCAATACTTCTGGTATAATATTGAATAATAGTGATGTTAATGGGCATCCTTGTTTCCCTACTGATCTTACTGTGAATATGTCTAGCTTCTCCCATTATAAATAATGCTTGATGATGGTTTTAGATGATGCTTATCATTTTAAGGAAAACTCCATTTATTCCTATACTTTCTAGTGTTTTCAATAGGAATGGGTGCTGTGTTTTTAAAAGCTTTTTCTGCATCTATTGAGATTATCATATGATTTCTGTTAGTTTTATTATTGATGTGGTCAATTATGCCAATAGTTTTCCTTATATTGAACCAGCCCTGCATTCCTAGTATAAATCCCACTTGGTCATAGTGTATTATCCTAATGTTAAGTTGTTGTAATGTAATGTTCTCTCTAAAATGTAATGTTCTCTGTTGAGGTTCTCTTGGGGTCTCTAAAGGTTCTGAGAGCTTGAGCTCCTGCCTGCCTTCTCTGGCTTCTGAATCTCCCCGAATTCCAAGGACTTGTCTCCAGCCACAACAAAGGTGGAAGATGGAATGAATCTATCTCAGCCTCTGAGATCTTCTAGTGCTCTTGTCTCTTTTGACCCTGAGAGCTTCTAGCTTACATCCTCTACACTGAGTATATACCAATCATTATATCACTAGGAAACCATTATTTGTTGTAGGATTCAATTAATGCTAAACTAGATTTAACTATTGTCTCCTCAATTCCACTTAGTACCTTGTTTCAAGTTCTGCTCCATAACATCTCCTTGTAGGATTAAATCAATTATACCGAACCATGCTAAATTAGATAACTATTGTCTTAACAATTCCACTGACTTAGTACCTTGTAAGAATCCTTTGTTTCAAGTTCAGAGTTCTGGCCCATAACATTGTAATCTTTTTTTGATAATACTTCATTTAAAAAATTTACATCAATATCCATTAAGGAAATTGGGGTCTGTCATTTTCTTTCTCTGTTTTAGCTTTTCTTGATTTAGGTATCAGGACCATATTTGTGTCGTGGAAGGAATTTGGCAGAGCTCCTTCTTTGCCTATTTTTCCAAATAGTTTGCATAATATTGGAATTCAATGTTTAGTAGAATTCACTTGTAAATCCACATAACTCTGGAGATTTTTTCTTAGGGAGTTCATTGCTGGTATGTTCAATTTCTTTTTCTAAAATGGGGTGTTATTTAAGTAATTTATTTCCTTGTCTTTTAATCTGGGCAATTTATATTTTTGCAAATATACACCCATTTCATAGATCCTCAGATTTGTTGACATACAGTTGGGAAAAATAGCTTCTGATTATTGCTTTAATTTCTTCATTGGTGGTAAGTTTACTCTTTTCATTTTTGATGTTAATTTGTTTTTTTCTTTCCTTTTTCTAATCAAATTAACCAGATATTGATTAATTAACTGGCTGGGGTTTTCATAAACTATCTCTTTGTTTTGTTAATTAGTTCAATAATTTTCTTAGAGTTTCAGAATCTTTCTTTTAATAATTGGGGGTGTTATTCTTTTTCTAACTTTTTTTAGTTGCATGCCCAATTCATTGATGTCCTCTCTATTTTATTCATTATCTATTTAGAGAGATAAAATTTCCCTTAATAACTACTTTGCCTACACCCCAAAGGTTTTCATACATTGTCTCATTATTGTCATTCTCTTGGATGAAATTGTTTCTATGATCTTTTGTTGTTTGACCCACTCATTCTTTAGAATTAGATTATTTAATTTCCAATTGGTTTTTAGTCTACCTTTTCTTGGCCCTTTATTGAATATGATTGTTATTGCTTTGTAAGGTTTTCTTATGCCTTAATACACGGTCACTTTTTGTGTAGGTGCCTGAGAAAGATATATCTCTTTACATCCCTATTCAGTTTTCTCTAGAGGTATATCATATCCAAGCTTTCTAAGATTCTGTTATTTGTTGTTAGTTACCTAATTCTGAGGGGGAGGTTGAGGTTGAGGTTTTCCATTAGTATAGTTTTCTCTTTCTATAATTGACTTAACTTCTTCACTTAAGAATTTGGATGCTGTGCCATTATATATTTAATATCGATACCACTTCATTGTCAAAAAACTAGGAATGGCATATAATATTAAAAGATCCTAATGGGTACATTCTATGGATAAAGTAAGAGTTAATGACCAAATAAAAAATTTTAAAGCTCATAGAATGTAAAATGATCATTTAAATTACATAAAAGTACATAAAAGTTTTTTTCCACAAACAAAATCAATGCAACTAAAATGAGAAGAGAAACAGAAAATGGGGGAGAAACAAGTTTCTCTGATAAAGATTTCATTTCTAAAATCTAAGATCTCTCTATCTAGAGAGAGAGAAAGATGACAAATTTATATGAATAAGAGAATAAGAGCCATTCCCTAAATGATAAATGGTTAAAGAAACAGGCAGTTTTCAGAGAAAGAAATCCAAGATGTTAATAGCCATATAAATTGCTCCAAGTCACTCATAATTTGAGAAATGTGAATTTAAACAACTTTAAGGTACTGCTTCACATCCATCAGATTGGCAAAGTGGACAAAAAAAGGAAAATGATAAATGCTACAATGGCTTGAGAAGAGGTCCATTACATATACTGTTTATGAAGCCTATGAACTAATATATTCACTTTGGAAAGTATTTTGGAACTATGGCCCTGAAGTTATAAAACTCTTCACAACTTTGTCTCAGTGATACTGCTACTAGGTCTATATCCCAAATAGAACAAAGAAAAAGGGAAAAGATCTTTATATAAGGACATATTTATAGCAGCTCTTTTGTAGCTCATCAATTGGCAAATTATAAATGAGATGAAATATTGTGCGGAAGTCTGAAGAAGAAAAGACTCAAGACTAGTTGTGTTCAAACATTTGGATTTAACCGATTCTCTTTAGTCTTGGAGGGTAGAATACTAATTCTATCTGGGAGAAAGAGGTGATGTGTGTGTGTGTGTGTGTGTGTGTGTGTGTGTGTGTGTGAAACATAGTATGCCAGAGGCAGTTAGGATTTCTAAAAGGAATAATTTTTAAATAATGAATGGCATCAAGTCAATAAATCATTCAAAAAATTTTATTAAGTTCTTACTGTGTGCCAGACACTGTGCTAAATACTATGGATACAAAGAAAAGCAAAAATTCCTGCCTTTAAGGAGCTTACACTTCACTGGAGGAGATAAGAAGTTCCATCACTAATTAGAAACAAAATGTATATAAAAAAAGATAGAATGAATAGATGACTGTTGAGCAGGGTCTCTGGAGTAGTGATTCTTATTCTGGGATGGACCAGACTTGATGTCCATTGAGGTCTCTCTTCTAGCTCTGAAGTTCAGTGATCTCTCCTGATTTTCTTGGGAGACGGTAGAGAAGCTCTCCTTGTGATGGGTTGACAAATGATTCTGGAGTCCCAGGACCCATTGTTCTCCAGGCTTTAGATCTTTGCTCATGATAGATCAGCCCCTGCATGAACTAGACCTCTTTTGGGCAAGCTGCTTGAACTGTGACAGTAGAGGCTCAAAAAGATCATAGTAGATTTGGTGTACGGCACTGTGTTTCCGTATGTAAAGAAGGTCATCCACAGTCACGGGGTCTGTGGCACTTTGCCACAGGGTCAGGCTGTACCTAGAGCCGAGAGAGATTCATATCAACCAGGGAGTCCTTTCATCCAGAAGCCCCCCAAAGGAAGCATCTCCTGGCCTATAGAGTGCTGAAGTGGACAGCTCACATTTCTGTTCTCAGCTAGCACCTCCAGGGAAGAAGTATGCTTATTCCCATTTTACAGATGTGGAAACCTAAGCTTAGAAAAAGATGGGGGCTTCCCTATGGGACACATAGCTATGAAAGTAAATCCAGGCCTCCTTCCAATGTATATCTCCGAGTTTCCCCAGCTGGGTTCATCCATTCCACCTGCCTAGTGATTGCTTACAAAGTAAGCAATCTTTTTTCATGGGGAACTATGGAGAACAGTACAGCATATATTATCAGATTGATTCAGTGTGTTAGGGCTTTCTTCACTTTTTCTTTTTATTCTTGGTTACAAGAGAGGGCTTGCTAAGTGGGGAGGAAACACAGAAGGCACCAAATAAACATTAAGAACTATGGATACTGAGATAGAGAGATCTCCATAGACTGGGAGCAGAGCAGGGACTGGGATGCAATGCAGGGCATTTGAGTCAGCATGAGAAGATGGGAGAAATCTGGATGGAAACCAAAAGGGTTCCCATTTCTAAAGCATTGTGAAGTTTACCAATTATTTCCTCACAATTGCGCTGTGAAGTGAGGAGTGCCACATTGGCTAGAGCAGATGGTTGAGGCCCAAAGAGAGGAGGGACTTACTCAGAGCTATAAAGTTGGCAGAGTTGAGCTTAGTAGTCAAATCTCAAGGCAAACTCAGGGCACCTTTTCACAGATATTGATGTAGCAGTGGAAGATTTCCTAGTATGTTCATCCTCAGTGACTGGCCCCGTAGCTGAATGGGACTTGCAAAGTTGCAACAAGTCATCTAGGCTCACTCTCTTTCAAAGCCAAGTGGCAGGACAAAAGTCAAGGTGACTGAGTGGCTTGGGGTGCAGAGGAGGAATACTGCTTAAGGCACTAGATAAATGCTAGCCACAGCAGCAGCAGAACTGATTCATATTGCTCCTTTGTTCAAGAAATCTTAATGGCTTCTTATTGCCTCCAGTATCAAATGTAATCTCCTCCATTTTGCTTTTAACTGTGAGCTCTTTGAGAGCTTTTTTTTTGCCATCTCTATCTTAGTACAATGCCTGGTGTACAGGCGCTTGATAAATGATAATTGACTGACTCCTTACAGCCTCTCATAACTTGGCTCTAATGTTTCACCTCCACTGTATTATCATCATCACTACCATCATTATCCTGACCATCACCACCATCACTACCTTCCTCAGCACCATCATCATAATCCTTACCACCATCATCCTCCTCATTCTTACCATCACCACCATCACCACAACTCTAAGATCATTCTGAGTTAAGACTTGAACCCAGGTTCATACCAGTCCACTATCCCATCCTGGCACAAAATCCCAGCTGTGGGGCTGTCAGCCGGGTACCTTGTTAAAAGAGACTTCCCAGATGCCCATGACAACGGGCCATGGAACCATCCTGGCTGCCTTTCCATGAATCAGAGGAGATTCAGAGAAGCTCTTCCTGTCAAGGCAGTTTTCTGGGGAGTTCCGAGGATGTGGCCACATTCTCTTAGGCTTACCTGGATTTGCCTCTCACTTTACAAACCACCTGGAGATGCCAGGAAGCACCCATATACCTGTGACAGCCAACTTTTTCAATTCCTTGAACGCCAATTTAAACATTGCCCCTATTGGTCAGTGGCGGTAGAGCAATGGGCTGTGGGCTGCTTTGCTACCTCAGCTGGCCACAGAGCTGACTGTGCTAGCCACCGAGAGTTCTGTTGCCAGTGTTTGGCCCAGTGCTTGGCACACTGGCACTTAATGATGCTTATTAACTAAGGTGGTTGATCTTGGTGCTGTATAGAGCATCACTCACCTCTCGGACTGACTCAGGAGCCAGCTGAAATGAGGCCAGGCAGCTCTCACCATGACGGCCCGCACCGGGAAGGTCACCTTCTGGGGCAGGGCCTTCACCAGATTGTGCATGCTCTCAATCATGTGGTGGGTATAGGTTCTGTTGGGAGCGGAGGCGATGTAGAGAGTGGTCCAGCCCAGGGACAGGGTGGTATTGGGGTACTTTTCTTGGACCAAGGCCAGGAACCTAGAAAGAGAAGCAGATAACAATTGCAACTTGGACAAGACTTGAACTTTCTCTGAGCCTTGGGGCCTTCTCGTTATAACTCTTGATCCTTCTTGGCAGCAGCCTTCTATTCCCTATGCGTGGACATCTTGCAGACTGTCCTCTAGAGAAGCTCCCGGCAATCCCAATCAGGCCTGGGGGTTCTCAGGATTGGACACGGGGTCAGGAAATCCTGAGTTCAAATCATACTTTGGATACTTACTGGCTACGGGATCTTGAGCAAGTCACTAAGCTACTCTCAGAATCAGTTTTCCCATGTGTAAAATCTAGATAATAGAACCTCACAGGGGTGTAGGGAAGATCATATGAGTTACCATGTGGGGAAAAAAAAGTAAGGAAGTTAAAAGGAAAAAAAGCTAAGAAGGAAGAAAGGGGACAAAAAAGGAAGATAGACAGAAGGAAGTTAGGAAGGAAGTTTTAAGCATTTATCCATTGTACCTTGCACACAGTAGGTACAGTAGGTACTCCTTCAAACTCTGTGCCTCTGATAGAGAGATGGATGCATGAATGGATGAATAGGTGGAAGCCGGAGAGATGACTAGAAAGACTGACAGATGTAGAGACATATAGGGTTTCACCGATGGATAGATGAATGGATAGATACAGATACAGACAGGACATTTTCTGAGCACTTATACATGCCAGGGACCGTGCAAAGCACTAGATGTACAAACAAAAACAAAAACCAAATGATCTAAACTAAACAATACTAATTAACTAAACTAAAACTAAAAACTAAATTAAATGGAGCAGCTAGGTGGCTCAGTGGCTACAGCATCAACCCTGAAGTCAGGAGGACCCAAGTTCAAATCCGGCCTCAGACATGTAACATTTCCTAGCTGTGTCACCTGGGCAAGTCACTTAACCCCAATTGCCTCAGCAAAAGAAAAAGAAAAAAAATTTTGGTTAATTAAGTAAACTAAATAAAAATAGTCCCTATTTCCAGGGTACTTACATTTTAAGGACACAACATAAAAGGCAGCTGGGGAAGGTTACTCACCAAGGAGGATGGAGCCTTCACCTGAATACTCTGCTCCCATCCAGCCTCCTGAGCCTTCTCCAGGGGCCAGTCAGGTGATGGATCCAGTTGGGGAGAGGAGGGAAGGGGAGAAGAGAGATCCCATCCAGACTCCGGAGCATTCGGAGAGGAGAGGAACCAAGGAGTACTCACTGGGAGGCGTTGACAGCAATCGGGATGGGGACGTTGGGGCCATTCAGGATGTCGGCATTGATCCACACGGGCCTCTGGACTCTGCCCTTCTCTGTCTGTTTCCTCAAGATATCCAGAGAAGGACCGACCGCTTTGATGCTCTTGAAATCCAGCTTGATGCCTGGCAAAGGACGCAGGGAGGTGTGAGAGGGCTGGGAGGTGGGTAAGGAGGGAGGGGACGGGAGACGCTCAAAGAACTTTCAATGCTCCAGACCGGGAGCCGAGAAGTAGAGAGAAAACTGGACCAGGAAGCCAGGAGGACCAGAGCTCAAATCCCTTCTCTGACACCACATAAGAACACGGGCAAGTTACTCTGTGAGCCTCAGTCTTCTTGTTTATAAAGTGGGTGCAACAATACTTGTAGTGACTGTCACTGGGATGAGGATGCAATGAAATATATAGAAGGTGTTATAAACGCTGGATCTCTGTTCCCGGGCTCCCTTCCTGACATTCCCTTTTCTGAGACCCCTCCCAGCTGTGCCATTCCCTGAGCCAAGAACCCTCTGAGCCCTGACAGAGGAGACCCGAGAGGAAGGCTTAAGTAAACATTGTTCATAGGCTGCCAAGAACTTCCTAGAGCAGGACTGTGCTTTATGGCTTATAAATAACTTATAAAGTTATATATATAAATAAGTTATATAATAAAGCTTATAAATAACTCACCAGATCGCTCATTTGTAATGTTATCCCCATGGGGTGCTAAACCCATTTTAAAGATAAAGGAATAAAGGCTAATTCAGAAAGTTAAGGAGGGAACCAAGAATAAAATGCTCTACTGCAGAAAAGCTGCAGCTTCCATTTACTCTGTGTCCCATAATACCACTGGACCCCGATTTTCCTCATCTGCAGAATGGGAAGATTGGTGTCCATGGTTTTGGAGGCCCCTTCCAATTCTTTATGACGTACCTGGGATTCTAGCCTCTCAGCCAGTGAACCACGTGGGGTTGATATCTGAGCACTCAAAAGTCGGGAGGGGGGGCAATCAGTCAATCATCCATCACCCAATCAGGCAACAGGTATGGAGCACCTCCTATACGTCAGACACCGTGTCAAAAGCTGTTACCTTTGTTAGATCTGTTCAAAGCAGCTTCCAGCCACTGTTCCAAGGTGTTGTCACTGTAGATGATGGGAGGGTGGGCCATGATGGGGATCCCCGTCTCATTGGGCGTGTTCAGCCCTTCCACGTTGACGTCTGCTTCCAAGACCATGATATCGCCTAGGGCCCACAGAGAACAGAGTGATGTGAGGAAGCCCAGCTGCCCATCCCCATTCATGCCCCCAATCCCGAATTCCTCCGCTGATGGCCGCACTGGGCCCGGGCAGAATGTGAGGCTGCCCATCATCGTCCGCTTCAAGTTCTGTCGTTGCCACAAATACCTGCTTGGGTGCATTTACTCTTTTTTTGCTGAGGCCGTTGGGATTAAGTGACTTGCCCGGGGTCACACAGCCAGGAAGGGTTAAGTGTCTGAGGCCAGATTTGAATTCGGGTCCTCCTGACATCAGGGCTGGTGCTCTGTCCACTGTGCCCCCTGGCTGCCGCAGTCTAAAATTCTCATATAACACAGCGCCAGATCCAGTGTGATATATGTGGCGAGTCAGATTTGAAGTCAGGAAAACCCGAGTCCAAATTCAGTCTCAGTATTTGGGCGATTCTGAGCAAGTCACTTCCCCCTAATTTCCTCAGTTTCCTCATTTGTAAAACGAGTTAGAAAAGGAAACGGCAAACCACTCTCCTAAGACAACTCCAAAGAGGTCATGGAGAATTGGACGAGACTGGATAACAAGCCTCCCTCCAGAGATACCTTCCTCTCTTTGCTCCCCTGGCTTTCATGACTTGTGTTTCAAGATTCCCACCTGCCCCAAAGGAAAGAGCGGGCATCCCGAGTACAATCACTAGGGTTATAAGGACAAAACCCCTGCCGGCAAGGGGCGCACCTTCTAGGAGACCAAGGCCTTTGGAAGAGGGAAAGAACCCCAGAAAGGCTGGACAGACAAAGGCTTCTGGGAGAAAGGGGATTTGTTTTGGGGAGAGTTAAGTGACTTGCTCAGGGTCACACAGCTAGAAGTTATCAGGTGTCTGATTTGAACTCGGCTCCCCTCTACTCTACCCCTGGGACTAAAACATTCTGAGAGATGGAGAGGGAGCCTTTCCCAGGCACGCTGGGATAGCCCACGTAGTAGAACGGAAGTGGGCAATGGGCTACCCCAGGATCTGGGAAGAATGAGAGAGAAGAGGAATCGGAAATCCCAGGAAGTAGGTTTGCTGGCCCAATAGCCAGGGAGCCCTTTGTGGCAGGAGCCTCAAATCCTTGTACCAAAAACAAAGGACTGGGTGGGATCGAGGTGCCCCCGAGAGATCCAATCCCAGCAACCAGGACGTTCAGGCTGGAGAAGATGAACCCGGGGCCGTTAGCCATGAAGAGGGGAAGCTCCCGCTCTGTGCCCGCTGACGCTGGTATCTCCGCCACAGAAGCGGAGAGACCAGCGTCGATGGTCTCATCTGTGCTACAGAATCCGAGCCTTCAGGGCTCAGGAAAGGAACAGAAATCGCTTCTCTGGAAATGGAGACGGCGCTTTCCCCGGGCAGGTTGGTCCTGGCGCTAGTGCCGGGCAACGCGGGCAGCTTTTCTCAGTTCTAAGCGTCTTGGGGGAGTGGAAGTACAGAAGCTGCTCCCACTGGGGGTTTTCTTGGTGGAAACGTCGGGGCGGTCGGCCATTTCCTGCTCACTTCACAAATGAGGAAACTGAGGCAGGCAGGTGAGGTGACGTGCAGGTAGGAAGTACCTGAAGCCAGGTTTCAACTCTGGCTTTCCTGACCCCAGATGGCCCGGACCATGTAGCTATCCTGCCTACAGAGCACTTCTCACGAGGAGACGGTTCTACTGTGGAGAGCTTCAGAAGCTGCCAGCAGACAGAGGCATCTCAGAGAGAAGTGCGCAGGCCGGCCCGCGGGGCTCCCACGTGCAGCACGGGCTCAGCCGGAGCGGGGGGTGGGAGGGGGCGGGGAATGGGGGCTAACTTCAATGTCAGGAAAGACTCGGGACCCAGGTCGGCCTCTGCTTAACCAAGAGCAGCCTGGAGAAGCCTCCAGAAAGGGGAAGAGAAATTCTGGTTTCATCAGTTTGGCCAGAGGACAGGGTAAGGAACAAAGGTGAAAGGGCAGACGGGCAAATTTGGAAGACGTCAGGAAAAGGCTCTCACTGGCTGGAGTGATCTGGACATGGAATGGGTCGCAGGAGGCTCCTCTCTGAAGGGCGTCAAGCAGGGGGTGGACAACCTTTTGTCAGGTAACACTTGGGGGATGCTTGGTCTCCTGACCTGTGAGACTAGCTGGCCCCTAGGGGCTCTTCCACCTTTGGGTTTAGTCCTTCTGGGAAAATTTCCCCAGCTCTCTCTCTCTTTCTCTCTCTCTGTCTCTATCTCTCCCTGTGTCTCTGTCTTTCTGTCTCTCTTCCCCCATCTCTGTCTTTCTGTGTGTCTCTGTCTCTGCCTCTGTCTCTGTCTCTGTCTTTTTCCCTGCCCTCTCCCCTAGGAGTTCTTATCTCTATTACCTTCCTTGGAGACAATGATAAGATATCCCATGTTATTATCATCCAAGACCCAGAGTCCAAATCCTAGCTATTCCCCTTGGAGGAAACCGAGGACCAAGGACAGGAGACTCCAGGCCCCTGACTCAGGCTAGGGGTGGGTGCCCCCAGAGCACCCTGCACCTTCTCGGGTCCCCGGGTGTGCCTGTTCTGCCTGGTACGAGTGACTTGGGGAAAATGAGGAAAACCGAGTGTGGCCAACCTTCCTCAGCATCCCCTTATCACCACAAGATAAGGCCTTTCAGGAAAGCCAGAGTTCAGGATCAAGGCAGCCTTAGGGCCTCTGGGAGAAACTACCCCCCCTCCTTATCATCTAGGGTGGGGCGGTCCCTCCTGTTATCTGGGGAGATTCTCTGTGTCTGTCACGCTGCCTTGCTCTTCAGATGAAACCTTCGCTGTTCCAAGACCCACCCCCTTCCCCACCCCTAACATTCCCTGTTTTAAAGTCCCTTCTAGCTCTGACCCAAGATATCCCAGGGTTAAGGTATCCCATACCACTACATTACTGACTTTGTATTCTATTTCCTCCTTTCTGATATTGTTCTAATCCCCCTCCCAGCTCTGACATCCCCTGTTCTAAGCCCCCTCCCAGCTCTGACATCCCCTGTTCTAAGCCCTCTCCCAGCCCTTTCATCCCCTGTTCTAAGCTCCCTCCCATCTCTGACACCCCCTGTTCTAAGCCCCCTCCCAGTGCTGACACTCTAGTACATAGGATTCAGAATGAGCTCAGAGCCTTTCCTGAGAGTTGATAGGGAGAGATGAATCCTTCAGAGACTGGGATCTCAAACAGGAGAGGATCCTGGAGGCCCACAAGGAAGCTGCCCTTGGGGCTTTTCCAGGGGAAAGGGGGACAAGGGCCCTGAGCTCCTTATCTTTGTCCTGGGGCTGACAGAAGGAGGTGGCTCTCCCCACCTCCCACCCCCCACCCCCTGCCCTCTGCCCTCCAAGGGCTGCAGCTCTCACTGTTCAGGGCTTTCTCCATCTCACTCCGGTTGTTGGCGGCGTGGTACCAGGTGACCAGCAGGCCGTCCCTGTGGCTGATGTGCCCGGTGTCCAGGAGGTAGTCCATCATGTCACCGTCAGGGCGACAGCTCTCACAACCTGCGAATGGAGGAATCGCCTCTTCTTAATCAGGGGGATGGCATGGAACCCGTTCTGGTGACCCCAAGGAAGGGAGCTGGGCATTGAGGACCCCAAGTTCAAGTCTTAGTTTTGCCATTAAGTCGCTCTTACTTTGGGCTGGGAAGGAACAATCTCGGGGAGAGGGACCTGTGGTTATTTTACTGGGAAGAAGGAAATGAAGTGAATCACTCTTGCCAGAATAACTTGGGAAAGGGAAGAGCAGGGGTCCTCAAACTGCTGCCCGTGGGCCAGATGCGGCAGCTGAGGACGTTTATCCCCCTCACCCAGAGCTATAAAGTTTCTTTATTTAAAGGCCCACAAAACAAAGGTTTTATTTTTACTCTAGTCCGGCCCTCCAACAGTCTGAGGGACAGGGAACTGGCCCCCTAGTTAAAAAGTCTGAGGACCCCTGGAAGAGTTAAGTGAGTTCCCCATCTCTGCAGGTCTTCAAGGGGGGAGGACTCCCCCTCACCGGAGGCCTGCAAGCAGAGGCTGGATGACCCTTTGTCAAGGACCCAGCACGGGGAGCTCTTCCAGGTCATCTATGGATTGGGGTCAGGAGCACCTGGCATCCCAACTCTTGAGATTTTGAGGCTCATGGGAGAAAAAGCTTGGGTGGCAGGGGTCGGGAAGGGGGAGAGGATCATGGAGAAAGTAAAGGGGGAGCTTCATTGAGGAAGAATGGGGGGCAGGCATAAAAAGGTTGATGAGCTGGTCAGAACTTTGGCTGGGAGAGAATCCAGAGGCCCAGAGAGGGGCTTTTTGACACCCAGGAAAAGCTCCAAACTCCACTTGGGCCAAACACATTAAAGATGCCCTCGGTGGGCACGGGACATGGCTGAGGGCACTGCGGGGGAGGTGGCTGCGGTGGGCGAGGGCTGGAAGGGAGGGCCGTGGGCCGAGCTGCCCCTGGCTCCCCAACCCCAGAACGGCCAGTTCTTTTGTTTTCTCTTTATTTGGCACCCTGAGGCAACTCTTGGGCCCTCACGCTTAAAGCCTAGGAACATCATGGAAAGGAAGCAAGGACCTGAGCCAAACAGTTCTCTAGGGGGAGTGAAGGGCAAGAAAAGGATCTGAGCCAATCAGAACCCTTTGGGGGGAAGCGCCCATCTGCACCTACCTGGCTGGAAGCTCAGGCCTTGGCTGAGGGTGACACCAAGGACAATGGCGATCACCGAAAGTGCCCCCACGCATCCCGCGATTATCCAGGCCTTCCTTGGAGCCATGGTTCTCCTCTCGCAGACAGCGTCCCTTCTGGCTGGGGAGTGAATGGACAGGAAATCCAGGGACTGGGGCTGCTGCAGCTTTCAGTAGGAGAGCACTCCCTGCGTCAGGCTGGATGGCTGCCTGGGGAGGGCCCTCCTTCTTCCCAGCCCTTAACTTTCAGGTCAAGCAGAAAATCCAGACTCCCCACCCCTTGCCCTTCCCTCCCCAGGACCGTCCTTTGACCCGCGGTGTGCCAGCCCCTCAGTGCCTCTATCTGGTGCAGGACCTGCAGAGGAGCAATAAACTAGGCTCAGGATGCAGCAGGAGGAAGAGAGGCTGGCCCAGGCTCGGGAAGTTAGCCAGTCCTTTTGAGGAGGTCCCGAATGGTACGCTGGACACAGAGAAGCGGAAGAGCCCCGAGGCAGGCAGGCCAAAGGCTCGGAGAGAGATCAGTTTAGCTCCGGGTCCCACCCATGTCCAAAACCCAAGTTATGTCAGATCCCCGAGACCACCCTCTGTAGAGGGCTTCAGCAGTCTCCCCTTGCCAGCTCCGCTCAGAAATCCCAGTCATGGCTCCGAGTTTGAATTTTCCCTCTGAAATCTATTAATGGACCATCCCATGACTGCTGCCTTCCCTTTCCCCCTTCCCCCATGCTACATGGTATCTCCCCTAACTCCTAGCTTCCCAACCACACTTCTCATAGCTAGCTCGCTCTTTGGGGGAGCTATGTCCTTTTCAGGATTTGAGCCCGCCAGCCAAGGGCACCCCAACCTCATGGCATGTTTCCTTTCTCCTGGCAATCATTAATAATCATTAATTATTAAAACCTTTCTATGCTCTCCCAGTCTTTCCTATTTACCATTCCTGGTGTTTATTGTGTCCCTTCACTTTGTCTGTAACCCCTTCCCCTAAATCTACTTTTTGCCAAAGAGAACGGCCATTGTGAATTCCTCACGTGACTGAACCCCAACTTTTGGTGTCTGTAGCACCCCCATCATTTTGATCTCTAAACCACACTTTCAAAAGACCCCTTGATATAGAAATTCATCCTAACTTTCTTCAGTCAATGTGCACTCCATGAACTTCCCCTCAGAAAGGAACTGAACCCAAGGTTGACAACAGGGTAACCTCTCACCCTCTACATTCCGGTGATTCCCCCTTTTGTACCTCTCCCCTACTTGGAGACCCTTCTAAGGATTAGATTCCCCAGAAGAGAAACATCTCCGAGTCTGTAAGAGGCAATATGGCTCCAAGAGTCCTGGGTCCAAACTGGCAGAAAAAAAGTGTGCAGAATGGCCAGTCATAGAAAGAGTAGGATCTGCCCCAAAAGAAAACCCACTTTAAAATCAATCACCAAGTGTTGGAATCTTTACAAACTGCTAACTCATTAGAGTTGATAGATTATTGATCTAATCTTACAAGGAGATGTTTTAGGCCAGAACCTGAAACAAGGTACTAAGTAGAACTAATTGATACAATGCTCATTGGAATTCACACATTTGGGAGATTGCAGGGTTTAGTATGAGATATCCAAATTCACACCTCCCATGAAGGTAGCTCTCTTAGGGCCAGAGAGCACTATGGGAGAAAACCCATAATCCCATTCTCTCAGAAGAGTCATAAGCCAGTGAAGAGTGATTCATGAGAATATTTTCCACTTGGCTGGCTGGTGGCAGAAGGAGAGTTTTGGGAGGAAGAAGCTACGAGTTGAGAGTTGAGCTGGGAGAGATTGAGAAGGCTGGGCTCCTGCACTTCCCCCCCACTGAGACCAAGCTGGTCTGAAAGACTCGCCAGAAAGCTAGCCGAGCCCCAAGTGAAGGAGACACGACATTCATTCCATCTTTGTGCTGGCTGGTGGCTGAAGAAAGCAGAGGCAGAAGCAAAGGACAATCTGCAAGAGCTCTTGGAACCAAGCAGAGAGATAGCCTCAACTAGCCAGGCTATTTTGGAAGGAGAAAATAAACGTTTGCATTTTACCAGCTGGCTGCATTTGGGTGATTATTTACTCTTTACTGAAACTAAGACTGCCTTCAAGAAAACCTCCCCGAGAAACCTGCCCTCTCCCCCAGAGAGAACCATCATCTTATAGTATACATTTTAAAGAAAAAAGAACACCAACAACCAAGTGCCTCTTATGTTCTAAGTACCATACCATGGGAGATGCGAAGAAATAGCAAAAGTCTCCTGCCCTCCCTGAAGCTTACAGTCTAATAGGGAGACAAATGTATTTATAAGCAACTGACAATCTATTAAATAATTACTATGTGCTAGACACAGTGCTGAGTGCTAGAGATGCAAAAAAAGACCAAAGACAATCCCTTGTCCTCAGAGAGCTTACAATCTAATGAGGAAACTACAGGCAAACTAAGCTGTACTATACATTCTTAAAAGGAGCTCATTAATAGAGGAAAGACTGTCAGATTGGTTAAGAGCTGGCTGGGAAGGCTTCCTAGAGAAGGAAGGATTTTACTAAAAGGCCCTGGATGATACTGCCCTGTACAGTACTAGGGAAATTTGAAAAAGAGGTGGATTTACAGGACATCACTGTACATGGTTATCAGCGACAATCCAATGAATGACTGCTCAGCCAGGACGGTTACAAAGGACTCATGTTGGAAAATGCTATCCACATCCAGAGAAATAGCTGAGGAATATTGACTGCAGATGCAGCATGCTACTTTATTTTTCTCATGCTTTTCCCCCCTTTTGGCCTGTTTCTTCTTTCACAACTGTAACTAATATGGAAATAAGTTTTATATAATTGCACATATATAACCTAGATCAAATTGCTTACCATTTTGGGAAGAGAAGGGAGGCAGAAAAATCTGGAACTTCAAATTTTGTAAAAAAAATACTAAAAATTGTCTTTCCATAGAATTGGGGAAAATACTATTTTATAAAAAGAGGAGGGTTTAGGGTAAAAGATAATAAGATCAGCTTTAAATATATTAAGTTGACAATATCTACTGGATGTCCAGTTCTAAATATATGAAAAGACATTAAAGATGTTAGACTGGAGGTCAGCAGAGGGGTCAGTGCAGGACAGATAGAATTGAGAAGTACAGAGATTGATGAGGTCCTGAATGGTGTTTTGGAAGAAAAATGAAAGAATCGATCCCTGAGGCAAGCAGGCAGAAAGCTCTGATAGAAATCAGTTTAGCTTTGCGATCCCATCCTCTGGGGAGGATGTCCAGTCTGAAATCCAAGTTATGTTGTTGAGGTTGGGAAGCGGAATCCCAAAAGTCTGGGATCACAGACTGGTGTCACTAGGTGACTCAAGAGAATTTGCAGGCTTGCACCCATTTCCTAGTCAAGGGGTTTCATTGTAATTGTAAAGTCAATTACAAGCAGACTCGATTCCAGGAGAATTCAGCAGAAACAGAAGGAGACATATATCCAGCTTTCTATCCTTGATGTGCTAAGACATGGCTCAGAAGAGTGGTCTCAGGAACTTTTTTACCAGTGATCAGATTATCACTGACCAGATTATCAGTCAGCAATGAATTGAGGATCTGTCTAATCAGAATCAGACAGGAGTCTTCCTGAGGCACACTCCAAATCCAGAACCAAAGCCAAAAGATTTAGGATTACTGACTTATTGTTAGAAGTCCCCCTAAAATTAGGGGACCACGAAATCATTACTATATTACATCAATGTCAAACCCCTAAAATCCACCCTTTGCAGAAGTCTCAAATCCCAGGCATTTCCTTGAGGTTAAATCTTCCCTATAAAATCTATTTATGGGCCATCCCATTGATAAGGTACAGCTTCTAGGAGAAATATAGCAGTAATCCTGAGGTCCCCTCAGGCTATATAGAGCGCCATTATTCTAACAATTTGTCAATGATTCTAAAGACTTCTGGCCTTAGGAATATAATAACAGATTTTAGGGAAGATACAACAGTGATCCTGAAATCCTTTGGTAATGCCAGAGAAACTGAGCAAGAGATTAGAGACCAATTTAATAGTTTATTAAATGGAGAGATATACTGGGACCAAATGGATCTTGGTCCCAGAGCTGGACATGACTATCATCTCAAAGAATCCAGTACTAAGTATCAGACAGCAAGCTTTTTTATAGGATAAGAACAAGGACATAATGAGGGAGGTACATGGATGGGGGTAACCTAATGGGGGGAGGCACCTAGGATGATACAATGGTGGGAAGTACTGGAGAGATTCCCAATATTCTAATGATGTCTATCATTAATGAGTAAAGACCTTTATCCCATTAAACATTAAGAGGGAATAAATATAGCCTAAAGTTTAAGATATAAGACCTTTATCCTGTCATACATTAAGGAATGATTATAGCCTAAACATATAAAACCTTTATCTCATCTGAGGCAGAGTAACTAAATTGGAGAAACGGGTCAGGACATTAAAAGGGAACTGTGGCACAATACTCTGACCTTAGAGTGCTATTATTCTAACAATCATCTGTCAATAATTTTAAAGTTTTCTGGCCTTAGATAGTCCTGCAAGTATAGCTGACTGTCAGATAATCTGCTGATCAATGATAACCAAATTCCTGAGACAATAGCGAACAGACCACCCCTCAACCTATGGGTAAGCCATAATATTAGCAAATAAGTAACATGAAACTCTGATCTTGACCAACTTTGTCCTATAAATTTATCTTCTTCCTACTAGTTCTTTGCCAAATCCTTTTGGAATTTAGTCTACTTCAATTGGTGTTACAATTACCAAAAACTCTACCCCTTGACTTGGAGATGGGTTCAAGCCTGAAATTCTTTTGAGACACCCCACAACACCTATCTACAACGCCAATCTTTTGGGCTCTCCTTTTACCTTAATACTATGTTGTCTCTAGAAGCAAAGCAAAGTTTATTATACATCTCTCAAGAAGGGCTTGAAGGGAGGAAGCACCTCCTGTGGGCAGGGTTAACACTTTAATCCTGTCCCACTCCTTCATAGCTGCACCTCTAATTAGTCCCCTCTCCTCTTGTGAGAATTCAAAATAGACCTAAGTTCTCCCCAAGTAAAAAGATTAGGGCCCAAGAATTGATCAAATTGGCCTGCTAGCCCGGGGGGACCTTCTATTAAGGGCCTCATTTCCTCTTAAAGGCCCTGACTTCCGTGGTGCTTAGGGGAGCATTCACATATCCCATGCCTCCCTGAGCCAAGGGAACTTCTCTTAAGGGATAGGATTTAGGACTTGGGGTTTTGGTTTCTGGAAGAGGGTAATTTTGGATAACCCTTGAATTTGCTTCAATTCCTTCCTTAGAGAAGCAAAGGACCCTTTGCAGGGTCTGGGTCGGGTTAATTGAATTAAATGCTCTGAGGCCCCGAGAGCCCTAGAGAGGCTGATGGAATTAAATCCTCTCCTCCCCATTCAGGTACAAATTTAGTTTTTGGCTCACCCAGTCTTCAAGGGAGCCATACTTGGGCCAAATAGTGCCTCCATCAATATCTTTGTCACCCCAGACAAAGCAATAATACCTTATCTTTTTCTTGCTTTTTCCTTATATTTGGCAGTTTGTTTCAATTACTTAAATTTATCTCCCAAGGGACTCTACCAGATCATTTTTCTCATTTCTCTCCTCAAGGGCTGGCTGGGACTGGGCCACCCATTGAATTTGGAGAGAATCAAAATTCCAAAACATGTCAGTTGTTGCCAATAGACCCCAGTCACCCAAGAAGGCCTGGCCTATCCTATACTGTCCAAAACACCCCTCCAGAGAATGTAACTTGACTCAAGGGGCTCACAGGGGGCTTACCTCTGGGTCGCTGCGCAGCTGCTCGACTGATATGTCCTCCACCGATCCGGTCAGAATTTTACTGTGGAGTTTCTCCCTTTGCTGAGTTTCTCCACTTCAGGCCCACTTTACCTTGGGAAGTAAGGAGAAGCCCCTGAATGTTGGCGAGCTGCCTAAATCAGGGCAGGGTGCCGCCCCACCAGCACCCAAGAGTTCACCTACTCACCAAGTAATGTGATCCGGACCAGCCCTCAAAACTGTGGCTCAGAAATGGCGAGGGGTCAGCTAGAAGCAAAGCAAAGCTTATTATAAATTCTCAGGAGAAGGCATCACACACGTGAAGCAGAAAAGTGAAGAGAGGAAGCACCTTCTGGGGCAGGGTTAACACTTTTAAGCCCTAACGCAAATACCCTCCCACCACTGACCCTCATCCCCATTGGCTGAGCATCTTACATTCTAAACTCGGGAACTACCCAAGAAATTGAATTTGACCAATAAGTACATAGTTACCCATATTTGATTGAAATAGGGAGAAAATGATGTCATGGGAGGATAGCAGGAAAGGGACTTAAGTATGCTCTTGATTCAATCTTCAAAGACCTTCAGGCCTACTCAAACTCTGAAGTAGATGAAGCCTTACTCGATTTTTTCAACTGTCTTGAAAGATCTCACCTCATCTCATTCAATACCATGGCTGCTGCCTTCCTTTGTGTCAGTCCACCATGACACTCTGCCTCATGGTATCTTTCCCCTTAACCCTCCACTTCCCCTGTGCCATGTGGTATCTCTCCTAACTCCACTATGCTTTCCAAGCCCACTTCTCCTCACGGCTCACTAAGGTGCTAAGTCCCTTTCAGGATGTAGCTGCCAGCTAAGGACTTGCCCCAGCCTTATGGGGTGCTCCCTTTCTACTGGGTAATTGTGAGTTCCACTGAGGAACTTGTCTCTCATAGGGTCTCCCAACTCTATTTCCTATTTACCGTTCCTGGTCTCTATTATATCCCTTTGTAAGAAACAAAATATTTTACCCCAAACTCCACTAACTCCCTGCTGAATGCAGGAAAGATTTATTTTACATTCTTGTAAAATTGGGGGCCTAGGTGAGTATGTAATGCCGGAGAAACTGAGCAAGACAGAGATTAGAGAACAATTTAATAGTTTATTAAATGGGAAAGATATACCAAATAATCCATGTTTGGTCCCAGGGTTGAAGAGACTATGGTCTCAAAGCCGTGAATATCAGACAGCAAGACTCTTTTACAGGGTAACAAGAACGATTACATAATGGGGGGGGGATACATAATGGGGATAACCTAATGGGGGGAGGCACCTAGGATGACACAATGGAGGGAGGTACTGGAGAAACTCCTGATATTCTAATGATGTCTAAAATGGATAAAGACTTTTATCCTGTCAAACATTAAGAAGGAATGATTATAGTCTAAAGATATAAAACCTTTATCTCATCAAACATTAAAAGGGAATGGTTATAACCTGAGGTAGAGTAACTAAATAGGACAATTAGGGAAACTGGGTCACAAAAAGAGAACTGTGGCACAACAAGTGGACCCACCTTTGAAACTTCAAAGGCAGCATTTTATTTCCCATCCTGAAGACCAAGTCCCTCCCCTGGTTCCCCATTAATTGGATGTTACAGAAGTTACTCAAAAGAATCTCCACATTTCATAGCCAGTCCTTGTCCCCAAGGAGCTTCCATTCTAGAAAGGGGGAAGGTAACAGAGGAGGGATAAGGACAGAGAACAAAAGATTCTTTTCAAATCTCAGGTCACCACCTCCATTACAAAAGTCATTTCCTGCACCCAAGGAACTTACATTCTTTTGAGGGAAGACAACCAACCTCCACCCTTGAGTATTCCTTGATGTCCTTGTGGGTGTCAATTTTCCAATTTAAGTTTCATTTCTCCAATTTAATTTTCACAACTGTGGACACCAAATCCCCATCCATTTCTCACTTTTGTTTCCTTCTTAATAATTTGGTTTCCACTTCCTTTTCTAACCTCTCAGATGTGGCTAATACTTCTTACATCCTGCTTCATAAAACTCCATTGATCCCTGCCCAGGTCTCCTTACACAGGATGGATAATTAACCCTTGAATTCTCTGCTAATTCTTCTGACGGGCTGTACTAGTAGTGAAACTACCTCCAACTAATATATGTTTCTTCCTTTTTGCCTGTAACCTTTCTAGAGTCATTCTATTTTCTCATGCCTTTCTGCTAGTGACATCTAGCTACTCTGCTCTTCCCTTCACTGTCTCTCTGATGTAACTTATTCAATAATATTTAACCCACCAGAGTGGAAATGACCCAAATCCAGAACTAGATTTCTAGCCTTGAATTCATCAGTACTTATCCTTGACTTAATTCTTCTTGATTCAATCTTGCTTTATCAAATGCCCTGGGTAAAAGGAATACCTGATTGGATCAGTGCACAAGTAGCCACTCTGTTCCCGGGCAAAGCAGATTGGAGAAAATCGCCTCCACAATACCATCAAGGTTTGCGTACCGGTATATGCTCACCCCTGAGAAACTGCCAGAGCTCCCCTTAATTACATTCCAGGCTCAGGTGCCTGCCACTATAATCCCTAGATTTGGGAATCTTTCATCCTGTCACTGATTGATCTCCAGAGCTAAGGGACTAGTATAACCTGGTTTATTCCTTCACTGAAGAGAAGATAGAATAAAGCATTGCAATTCTCCCCAGAAATGTTATTTTGGGAACAGGAGGAATTCCCTTTCCTGTTTTCTCATATCCAAAGGGAATGGTGCCATCTGGGCATGGGACAACCATAGCCCAAACATAGAAATTGCTTTTTATTCAAACTCTTTACAGGGTACTTGATTAATTCTTCCTAGGCATTGGTACCTAGCATTTGCCTTAAGTCCTTGATGTGATTCCATCTTCCTAAGAGATCTATACTTATTACATCTTTTCCAACTTACTCTTTGACCTGCATTTTCTAAATGTCCAGCCCATATAGCAAACCAAACATTCCAAATTGGAGAATCCGTCCATAAAATCCTCATTCCTTATTAGGACAACTGCAACTAGTCAAACCTCTACAATTCTATAATTTGACAAGCTCAAACTGAATTGTTTGTGGGGTATATTTTTCAGTAATATTAACCCAAATCTCAACCCAATGTCCCCCATCCTGAGTCCCAAATACTATTGTAGCAGGGGAGTAGCATTAATCCTATGTAACTTTCCCCATTCATAGGATCGATGGACTCCTTACAGGGAATCCATTGAGACACTGGATAGTTTGAGTCCATTTACCAGCCAATTCCAGTTCCTTCCCAAACAAATGGGGCCCAAAGTCTTTTGGAGTATGGGGCAATGATCTCATCTTCTGAAACTACTTCCTCCTGAAACGGGCATTGAGCTGTGTCATCCTATAGAGTCCCATTTGGAGGGGACTTGAGCTCTTTGAAGATCCAGTGAGTTGAGTGACACCCCGAAGCTGGTCAATACAGTGCTGCTCATTTAAAGATGAATTGCTCAGAATCTAGAGGAAAACAAACCTAAGAGAACTAGAGAGAGAGGATAAGAAAGCACGAAGAGCAGAAGCCTGGTTCTTGAGAGGTGTGCTTATACCTTCCTTGGAGATTCTGTAAATAGCTAGTTAAGCATCATTTCTTTTAATAGAGACTACATTATAACCCAAAAACAATTTTCAGAAAGGGGGAATCCCATCAGAATAACAGAGGTATTCAGAAAACCCTTCCTTAATAGATCTCATTTACCCGTCCAAAGCAGGATATTGAGATAGAGAAATTAATCCAAATTTCTACCTCTCTACCAGTATTTAAAAAATAACAACACTCAGAGCAGGGGAAGAAGATATTCCCTCTTTTTTGCTAGGATCTCTTGTAAGATGGATTGGGAGAGATCGATAAAGATTGGCTAGCAGCTTTTCATATAAATTATTCAAAAGAAAACATGTTTGTGCCACAGGATACACGGTATATACAAATGTTATTCCCGCATTAGTAACAAACTTAAATAAAATTGACTTTCTCATTGATGTAACAATATTCCCCAAGTTACATCCCTCTAAGAAAACTTGAATACACTAAAATCTTCTTCTCTAAACCACACTAACGATGTTTCAGCTTTAGTTTCAATAATCAATAAAATAACAGGTCACATAGACTGTGTAGCAATTTAGAGACCTAATTTCATACAGCTATATCTAGTAATAGGTGACTAGGCCAAATAATCATTTATCCAATTATTTAGGATATAATAACCATATATTTTCAGATTAAAAACAGCAAGATCTTTCATACTTGTATTGAGCTCATGGTTTCTACTGACCACTTTCTCTGAGTACAGAAATTTGCTACAAGAGGAAAAAGGACTTGACTAAAATAGCATAAAAACAGGTCCTTCAGGTTTCAGCCTGAGAATAAATGCATGACAGGATAAAGCACCCTTAGTTCTGTTCACAGTTCACAACCAATTATGCAGTAACAATTCCATCTCATAGCCAGACTCAGGGACAATCAGGTGGGAAACAAAGAAACAGAACTGGGGAACCGAGTCAGAAAGATTTGACTTTGAGCAAAGACCAAGGTTGTTCTCTCAGCTCTTGCCCAGATAAATGTTCGCCTGCGACAATTCAGGATGGCACTCTTCTGAGTAACTTATGGCATTTCTCTCAAATGAGGGGTTAATGACTTAATGACCCATCAGGTAATCATACCCAAATTCAAAGCTCAAAGAATATCAGATACAGTCTCCAGAGATTTTATCACTAATAGCAAATTCTACTAATCATAGCTTAGGGCTAGATACATTATTTCTACTCTCATGAAGTTGCAATAAGCAATCAAAGTTTACCAGGAGTCACACACGTTGGAGATTTTGTTTAATATCTTTGATATGTTTTTCTTTTCTTCTTCTTGAGTTTAAACTCATCCTGGGGCAAAGACTAATCATTAGAAAACATTTCTACATATTAAACAAGCTTATAGATTCTTGGTAAACATATTTCTTGTTTGGGAACTATCCATCCCAAACAAGCTCATTTCTCAGGGTTGATGACTTGCTTTATGCTGATGGTTTATTTATTATTATTATTATTTTAATATTTCTCTCTTTTTAAAAATAATTTTTTATTGACAGAACCCATGCAGGGTAATTTTTTACAGCATTATCTCTTGCACTCACTTCTGTTCCGATTTTTCCTCTCCCTCCCTTAACCCCCTCCCCTAGATGGCAAGTAGTCCTATATAGGTTAAATATGTTGCAGTATAGCCTAGATATATGTATGCAGAATCGAACATTTCTCTTGTTGCATAGGGAGAATTGGATTCAGAAGGTAAAAATAACCTGTGAAGAAAAACAAAAATTTATGCTGATGGTTTAAAGAAAATTGGCAAACGTGCATTTCTTTTGAAGATATATTTTTTCGAAGAACTAGAGATCACTATTGACCACAAAATAGAAAATTTTGATTATATCAAATTGAAAAGTTTTTGTACAAACAAAACCAATGCAGACAAGATCAGAAGGGAAACAATAAACTGGGAAAACATTTTTACAATCAAAGGTTCTGATAAAAGCCTCATTTCCAAAATATAGAGAGAATTGACTCTAATTTATAAGAAACCAAGCCATTCTCCAATTGATAAATGGTCAAAGGATATGAACAGATAATTCTCAGATGAAGAAATTGAAACTATTTATAGACATATGAAAATATGCTCCAATTCATTATTAATCAGAGAAATGCAAATTAAGACAACTCTGAGATACCACTGCACACCTGTCAGATTGGCTAGAATGACAGAGAAAGATAATGCGGAATGTTGGAGGGGATGTGGGAAAACAGGGACACTGATACATTGTTGGTGGAATTATGAACACATCCAGCCATTCTGGAGAGCAATTTGGAACTATGCTCAAAAAGTTATCAAACTCTGCATTCCCTTTGATCCAGCAGTGTTTCTACTGGGCTTATACCCCAAAGAGATACTAAAGAAGGGAAAGGGACCTGTATGTGACAAAATGTTTGTAGCAGCCCTGTTTGTAGTGGCTAGAAGCTGGAAAATGAATGGATGCCCATCAATTGGAGAATGGCTGGGTAAATTGTGGTATATGAATGTTATGGAATATTATTGTTCTGTAAGGAATGACCAGCAGGATGAATACAGAGAGGACTGGCGAGACTGACATGAACTGATGCTGCGTGAAATGAGCAGAACCACGAGATCATTATATACCTCAACAACGATACTGTTTGAGGATGTATTCTGATGGAAGTGGATCTCTTCGACAAAGAGATCTAACTCAGTTTCAATTGATCAAGGATGGACAGAAGCAGCTACACCCAAAGAAAGAACACTGGGAAATGAGTGTAAACTGCTTGCATTTTTGTTTTTCTTCCCAATTTTTACCTTCTGAATCCAACTCTCCCTGTGCAACAAGAGAACTGTTTGGGTCTGCACACATATATTGTATCTAGGATATACTGTAATCTATTTAACATGTATAAGATTGCTTACCATCTGGAGAGGGGATGGAGGGAGGGGAAAAATCGGAACAGAAGTGAGTGCAAGGGATAATGCTGTAAAAAATTACCCTGGCATGGGTTCTGTCAATAAAAAAGTTATTTAAAACAACAACAAAAAAGAAGATATATTTTTTCCCCTTGAATATTAGGTATTTTGGAGTGAGTTTAAGGTTAATGGATAGAATGTTATCACTCTATAACGTTATATATCATTTTATTTTGCTCTTTAATTAAAATATCTGATATAACAATAGAACAGCTCCTTTGTCACAAATAACTAGAAAGTCATCTGGCTAACTGGTTAAAAAAAAAAAAAAACCTATTAGTGGTGACTCATGAGCTTTGCCTAGTAGAAGATTCTGACTCACAAAATAAGGTAGCTAAGTAGATGGACCAGAATGAAGGTGCTTACATGAGATATATATGTGAGTGTATATATGTAAGTACACATATGAATACATGTATGTGTATGTATGTGTGTGTAGGCATATATCATTATTTACCCATCAGCCTATCTGACTATCCATTTATCTATCATGAAACTATCTTTTAAGTTTATACCTGTCATGCAATATCAGGTATTTGCAAAAATAAATCTTTGGAAGAAAAAAAAAGAAAATTGGCAAGTTTACAAATTAAGGGGAGCTGACAAAGACTCTAAAGAAAGGGTTGAGCTTGCTGTTGCCCACCCCAACTATTGGCTCCCATGGGCTGTGTTGTTTAATATCTCCTCCCCCCCAATTCTGTGAAGGGGCAAAAAGGGTATAACACACCCTCACACTGGAAGGAGGACTGCTAAGGTTTTCAATCTCATCCTTCATTTTCCACACACAGTAATTACCAATTTTAGGTTTAGCAGGATGACAATAACTCCAAATAACTTGGTTTATAATCTTAGAATTTTCATAAGTATTAGCCAAATAATCTTAGCTGTCATTTTCTAGCAAATTTTACTCAATTCCCTAGCTTACATTTACAAAACATTTATAAAACAGGGTTAGCAAGGTTGATGAAATAAATAAACTTTGCTCCCTCTTTTAATTGTTCGTTTGTTCTCAACTGTCCCCAAGCTGTTGCAGCTTTGGACATTCTCAGGGAGGGTGGTTGTGGCTTCCCCTCCAGTTCCCTTAAACAAGTTTCCCTTTTATTTTAGGGAATAAACAAGACAATTTTAATAATTGTGTGTGTGTGTGTGTGTGTGTGTGTGTGTGTACTTATATAATATAGAATAGAATCTATTGCAAAAGTGAATGGGATTCTCATATAATTTATAGTCAAGTTTCCAATTTTAATATGTACACCAATTGAAAAAATTATTTTAAAAATCAATACTCTAGCTTGTGCGATTCTAACTGGATGTTCCAAACAAATTAAATTACCTTTTATTTGTTTGCAAATTCATACAAGCCAGAAAAAGGTCAAGTGCTGTTTTTTCACCTCAAGATTGTCACCAGCACAGGCCCACACACCTCACTCTTTTTAATGTCAATACAAGCTTCTAATTGCTTTTACAATAGATCTTTATATTTTTAAAATCATCTTTTTTTAAACTTTCTGTAAAATTTCATAAACTCTATGCTTTACATATATTCCTTTGGGAAAAAGCGAGACAAACCTTAAGAGTCACAATATAAATAATATCTAAATAACTTTGGACCAAATTTCACAAAATTTATACCTTAGGTTCAGCAAAACTGACAAAATTTTAAAGCATAGAGCATATAAATTTTTTTTAAACAAATTATCAAATGTGGTGTTTTTTTTCTTTTAAAATAATATAATAATGGTTCTCTTTGGGAGAAAGCAGGTTTCTCAGGGAGGGTTTCTGGAGACAGCCTTAGTATCAGTTGAAAGTAATAATCACCCAAAACGCAGCCAGGTGATAAAAGTTCAGATCTTTTATTGCCTCCAATTTAGCTTTTCTTAGAGGTAGCTCTCTCTCCTTGGTTCTAAGAGCTCTTGCAGCTTTGTCCTTTGCTTCTGCCTCTACCTCTAGCCAACACCAAAGTAAAAGTTGTAATGAATCTTTCTTGTCTCTGAGAGAAGGTTTCTGGCTCTCAATCTCCCAGAGTGCTCCTCTCTGACCCCAGTCAATGTTCCAAAGTAAAACTTCTTACTCAGAGAGGGCTTCTGGCTGAACTCACTTGACGCTCCCCTCCAATGTAATTCAGCTCCACTCTTCATGTAATTCAGCAGAATTCTGTCCGAGAGCCTCTGTCTATTTCTTATATATGAGAGAGAGGAATTGTGGGATACAAGAGAGAGGGATGATGGGTTTCTCCCATAGTGCTCTCTGGCCCTAAAAGCTTCATGGGAGGTGTGAATTCACAAAGTTACACAGTTAACTTTGTGAATCTCCCATACTTGTGAATTCCAATGAGTAAAGGTGTAAACACAAGCATTGTATCAATTAGTTCTACTTAGTACCTTGTTTCAGGTTCTGGCCCAAAATATCTCAACTCTAATGACTTAACAATTTGTAAAGATCCCAACAATCCAATGTACAATTTAGAACACAACATAGTACCTTAAATATAATTTATCTAGTTAGGAGATACTAATATGTGACCTCTTTAGGTAAGTTTCCAGGGAACTGTTTTAATATGCAATTTTTTAAACTTCAAATCAAATCAAATACAGATTTAAATTGCTACTAGCAATACTTCAGTCTTAATGCACACATATTTCTAAAATCATATTCCCAAATGCCTCAACTGAAAGTAATTCTATCATATAATTTTTAAATTTAAACACATAGTTATTTAGGTCATATTTTGGGGAGAAAACCTCTTCCCCCCTCAAAAATTCTACTCTTTTTGATTGCCAGAACAATTTGAAATGGCAGTAAACTATTTAAGATCTGAGAAGGAGACACAGGCCCTGGGTGCAAAATGGCAAGGGCTCCTATCTCCCTCCTAAATTTTGTTCTCTTTCCCATGTGGACTGCTGTATTGGGAAGGGAAAAAGATTTTAACATATAAAGTGGTTTCCCTAGATTTACTTTTTCCCTTTAACAGAATTTAGAATTCCCTGAGAAGAATTGTGGGATTCTGGGGAATTGGGGGACATAGATTCCCCATCTAGAGAGAAACTGAGGCTGCCTTAGAGCACAGGGTGGAGATTTTTGGGGGAGCATAAGTCCACATGCATCACTCCTGGCCATTTCCAGTCCTCTTTAGGGAAAGAAGCTTGAAAGCTTAAGAAAATTTCAGGTTAGTTTGCATCAAGATCCTGACAGGTAAACAAAGACAAGTGCTTTTACGTCCTAAAATGTAAAAATGTAAAAATTTACCTTGTAATTCATCTGACTCACACTTACATAAGCACAAACTGCTTTTAAATTTCTTTTCTTTCTGTCCAGTACAGAGTTGTTCTTCCCTACTTTCTGGAGAAGAACCTCTTCTCTTCTGGGGGTCCCTTTCTTTTCTCTAGTTCTAAGCCATAAAATTAGCATAGAAGTGACACGAAGCATCCAATCTCTTTTTTTCCTATAAATGTTTCTTCTTGCTCCTGTTTTTTTGCTAAATCCTTTTGGAACTTAGTCTGCTTCAATTTCCATTAAAATAAACCCTGGTCTGAAATCCCAACCTTTTGGGGTCTCCTTTGAACCTCAACATTTTACAGAGAGAAAGCTGAGGCAAACAGAGGTTAAGTGATTTGACCAGTGTCACACAGCTAATAAGTATGTGAGGAAGGATTTGAATTCAAATATTCCTGATTCCAGGCCTATCGCTCTAACCACTGTGCGAATAGCTGCCTCAGCATCACCAAGTAGAGTAGAACAGGAGGAGAAGAGAAGGGGACCCAGAATAGAACCCTGTGGGACCCTTATGTTTAGAGGATATGATCTGGAGAAGAATTCAGTGAAGAAGCCAGCGGAAGAGTTGTCAGGGAGGTAGGAGGAGAACCAGGAAGGGGATGGGGGGGAGCATATCCCAAAACTTTAAGAAGAGATTATCAAGGAGAAGAAATTGATTGACAGCATCAGAGACTATAGAGATGGCAAGGAGATTGAGGGTGGAGAAAAGAACATTGGATCTGACCATTAAGAGATGACATAACTTTGAGAGAAATGCTTTGGTGGGATGATAAGGTCAGAAGGCAGAATATGAGGGTTAGGAAGCGAGCAGGGAAAGAGAAAGCAAAGGCGCTGGAAATGACATTTTCTAGGAGTTCAAGGGACAAAAGCAGAGAAAATATAGCATTATGATAATTAGCAGGGATGGGAGAATTAAATGAGGGTTTTTCAGGATGGGGGAGCCATGGGCATGTTTGGAGACAGAGATTGAAGATAGGTGAGAAATTGAGGGAGATAAAGGGAATACGTTATTGGAGGAGACATGATGGAATAGGATCATTTGGCCTTGGAAGGAGTAGGGCTGCCTCTTTGTGTGAGACATAGATGAAAGAGGAGACAGGGGCGGAAGTCGTATGAATGATATGAGATAAGAAGGGGAGAAGAGGGAGCTTATGGGGAATAGCTTCAATTCAATTCCAAGGTTCTGAGCTGAGACCAAGAGGGAGAGTGTGGGAGGCTTAAGGAGGGATGCAAGATTTGGAAGAGCCCTGTGTAGTAAGGGTGATCGAGTAGACAACAGAAGTATAGAAAACTTGCCGAGCCGCAGTGAGGGCCTGGTTGAGGCTGTACAATGCAAATTTGTGATGGGCCCTGTCAGAACGATTGTGGGATTTTACCCACCTCTGTTTAGCCACTCGTGTAGGAGCAAAGGCCACAGAAGGTAGGAGTGAACCAAAGCCAAGGCTTGGAAGGGTGAGATCAGTGACACAATAAGGGGACCAGAGGATGTAGAGTTGAAATGATTCACCAAGGGATGAATATGGATAAGAGAGGAGAGAGTGGCTAGTGTAGGGGAGTTGGCCTGGGAGAAAACTGAGGGATCAAGGGATTGAGGATCATGGTGTGAATGAAGAATAGAGCTTGGTATGGGAAGCCAGAGGGAGAGATGAAAAAACCCAGAGATTATAGTCAGATAATGGGATTTCAAGCTTCTGGCACATGGAGGTAGCGTATTTGTGGGTGATGGCAAGACCAAGAATATGGCCATCCTCATGCGTGGCTGCAATGGACTGAAAAAGATCACAGGAGATGAGTAGGTACAGCAATCGAGTGGTTAGTTTGAGGGAGTAGATATATATTGAGTAGAAGAAAAAAATGTGAGCCAAGTGCCAAACTCATTGAGGAAGATCTGGAGGTCTGTAGATGACAGCTATGAAGATTTTGATTGGAGGGGAGAATAAATTACGTGAACCTCGAAGCAATAGAGATTCCTAAGTAATGGAGGTAGAGGGAGAACCTGGAAGTGTCCATAGGGAGCAAGGAATATCCTAAGTCCCCCACACTGACCAGTGAGCCAAGAAGAATGACTGAATATGAAGCCAGTCCTGGCAAAGGTGGCCAGGGAAGCTCTATCCTCAGCAGGGAGCCATGTCTTGGTGATTGTTAAAAGATGGAAGGGTTGGGAAAAGAAAAGATTCAAGATGGAGATACGTTTGTGCCTATGAAACAAGTATACCAGAGAACATAGTGAGTAGAATGAATTTGGACTTTGGGGTGGGGAAGAGGATAAGAAGTAGGGAATCAAGTGGTAGGGATGAGGAATGGGATTTGGATAACAGGGGTTCAGAATCACTGGGATGTGTTGCTATTGTTTAGTTGGTCAGTCATATCCAACTCTGTATCTTCTTGGACCATAACACTCCAGGCTCTTTTGAAGCTTTTTCCAAGGTCTGTCTGTTGCTTCCATGATATTCTCTCTATCCATCTTCCCCCTGCTATTCCCTTCTTTTGCCTTCATTCTTTCTCAACATCAGGGTCTTTTCTAAGGAGCCCCATCTTCTCATTACGTGGCCAAAGTATTTAAACTGCTTCAGTATTGGACCTTCCAACAAATAGCATGAATCAGTTTGTCTAAGTACTGACTGATTTGATCTCCTTGCTATCCAAGAGACCTTCAGAAGTCTTCTCCAAAAGTGTGGATTCTGAAGTTCTCAGCTTTCCTTATAATCCAACTATTTGGCCCTTTGTTGGCAAGGTGACGTCTCTGCTTTTTAGAACGATGTCCAGATTTGCCACAGCTTTCTTTCCAAGGAGGAAGCATTTTAAATTTCATGGCTGCAGTCACCATCTGCATTGATCTTTGAACCCAAGAAAATCAAATCTGACATTGCTTCCATTTCTTCTCCCTCTATTGGCAGGAAGTGATAGAACAAGTTGCCAAGATCTTAGTTTTTTTGAATGTTATCATTCACTAGAATGTGTAAGTATGGCTGAATGCAAGAATGTTCAGCACTGAGAGGAAAGCAAAATGGAACATCTCAGAGGAGGAAGGCCCATGGTCAGGTAGAAGGGTCTGGGACTCCTCTTCCTTCCTCAGGAAGTAGAAGGGGCAGCAGAAATGGAAGCCCAGATTCCCATTGTCTCCCCTCTTATCCTTCCCTTAGGAAATAGAAGCATCATACGATGGAAGACTTGAGATCCGTAGGAAGGCCACTTCCTCCAGCACAGAGGGTTTCCTCATCACAGAAGGATGGAGATACTGGTGCAGATGGAAGTGACCCTTAGTAGCTTTCCTTCTGGGGATACACACACTAGGAGATGGAAAGCAGATGGTCAGGGAAAGTGAGGGAAGGGAAAGGGAAAGGGGACAGGGAGAGGAAGCATTTATTAAGTACTTGCTATGTGCCAAGCACTTGTAAGAACTCGCTAAACAATGCAATAGGGAGCTTATTGAAGTGGAGAGTAACACGTTCAGATCTGTGTTTTAGGAATATCATTTTGACAACCACATGGAGGAAAGAATGGAATAGGGAGAGACTAAAGGCAACCAATAGGGCTAAACGGGTATTAAAGAAGGCAACCTATTTAACACTTATCCACTGTGATGTTACAAGAAGAATAAGAAAACCTGGTGGTCCCTGCCTTCATAGAACTTGCTGGGTGAGGAGACAAAATTTCCACGTGGGAAGCAGCTGTGCTATACTGGAAAGCGGTGAAGCATCCAGCATTGGTTGTCAGAAGACCTGGGGCAGGCTCCTGTGTTATGCTGAGCAAATCACTTTCCCTAAGACCAGGTTCTTTTGCTATAAATGAAGATACTAGCAATGCTAGGTAGGTCCTACCTCACTGGATTGTTTGGGATAAAGCTTTTGACAAACCTTAAAGCCTTTTATAGGTATTAGATTAAAATCAATCAGAATCAGAATCCAGCATTCAACAATGATTGAAGCACTGTCCCTAAAAGTATTCCTAAAACATAGAGCTTGTTAACCTAAGGCAGTTCCAGAAATGTTTTATTTTTCCATTAAATCTTATTTTCTTAATTATCAACCATTTGCTTTCTCTCCCTCCCACTTCTGCCACCCTAAAGGAAAACCAAAACTTTGTTACAAACATGTATTGTCAAGCAGAATCAAGCATGAGATCGGTCAAATTCCAAAACGCAGGTTTCATCCCGAATTCTGAGTCAGGAGGTGGATGATATTCTTTATCCTCAGCCCTCTGGAATCAGGATCGGGCATGGAGTTGGTCAAAGATCTTGTCTCTTTGCTTTTTACTGTGTTGTTGTAAAAGCATAAATTGCCCTCTGCATTGTTCCCTTCCCTTTTTTTACCGACTCAAACAATCTTCTCAGGGTTCTCTGAAATGTTTCCCTTCATTTTTTGGTGGTACAGAAAGATTCCCTTAAGTGCCATAATTTATTCAGCCATTTCTCAATAGATAAATACCACCTTAATTTTCATTTGTCACCACAAATAAAGCAATGATAAAAAATTAATACTTTTTGCATCCAAAGGAGGAAGAAAATGTTAGAATTCTTATCGAACATGATAGTTAAGAAAAAGCTGACAGAAATACCTTGGAAGAATAAGGCAGCACTTCACCAGGCACTAATAGGGACTGCTGACAGCTTCACACAATTGGTTTGTCCAGTGTCACTGAAAATGGGACCTCTGAATTGAGCCTGTGAAACTACGAGAATCTGAGGTAGGGATCAAAAGGCCCTCTGTGGTTGATATCCGCATGAACTCAGAGAACAATTTGTTGACACAGACGCTTACAATGGCACCACAAACAAAATAGCTTACTCATTTTGTTCGGGGAAAAAAGGAGAGGTTTATTCTGGCAATGAAGAACACCAGAAATTGGAGAAGGGTTATCCTGAAATGATGGACTTAGTGATCAGTGTTGATTATGCAAGGAAATGGTGCGTGCATGGTAACAATGATGCTGCCAATTGTAAGAATGTAGCACTATTGAATACTTAGCAAAACCTGACCTGACCCAGAGTCTCTATTTACTCATCAAGGACTGACAGAGAACAACAAATACGGATCTCCACATATCTTGAAGAACTTAACAGAAAGCCGTTAAAAACACACCATTACTATAAAACTATGTTCTGTGATTCATAAAAACTTAACAGTTCTAGTAATAATGTTTACATACTGCTTTAAGTTTTCCAAAGTGATTTATACATATGTCACTTAAGCTTCACAACAGCCCTGTGAGGTAGGGATATTAGTTTTCCCATTTCACAGATGAGGAACTGAGACTATGAGGAAATAAAGGACTGGCTTTGACTCTAGTAAGTGTCTGAGATAGGATTTGGAATCAGTTCTTTCCAACTCCAGATCCAAAATTGTCCACTGTGCCATCTAGCAGTCTACCTTGGAAAGGGTAGTAAGAAACTTTCAGGAAAAAGCAGATTCATCCCTTGACACCATGTCACCATTGGGATACCATGTCCCAAATACTTGAAACAAAACCCTCTCAAAATCTATCACCTGGCTGAGGAAATCCAAGCCATTTGGAAGTAGAGAAAGTTACTATCACCCCCATTTTCTTGTCTGCTACAAGAAGCATTCTGTGAGCCTACAGACTTCCGAATCTTTTCAGTCAATTACAAAAAGTGGCTCTTTTATCCTTTTTGGCCTCTCCTTGTGCTCCATGAAGCCAGGAATATCAATTGTGGTATCAATTGATGGAAGGATTTTTCTTTCTGGGAATTCCTTAGACCCGTGAAATCACTGATCAAAAATAAGTTCATTGGAGAGAACCAATGAATGTCCAAAGTGATGAGTACATCACCCAAGGAGAATATGGAATCAGATCTTGGAGGAACCTTAGAGCTCAGCCCTCCTTCTTTACAGAGGAGGGAACTTCTAACAAGAGAGCATGGAGGATTAGAGAGGCCCCAGATTCTTCACAGTATTCCCTGCCCTGTCCTCCCCACCCCCGACATGCACCTTGGCCAGGGAGGAATGGGATCCCATTGGCTGGCTGCCCCCATGGATGTCAGCTCCTGATGACATCATAAAGACCTTCAACTGATCCAGTCTCTGGCTGGAGGGAGTCTTAGGTGAGTCTCTGTGGAGGGGATGGGCTTGGGACGGTCTGGAGGTTGAGGGTTGCCACCCTAGATGAGCCTTCATGGTCTCCTGAGGATCTCCCCACACTCTGCTGGCACCCCTAGATCATCTCAGATCTGGTCCCAAAGAGGGGTGATATCTAGATCCATAACACCTTCCTACTGTCGCCCGCAAAGGGAAAAAAGTCAACCTCCAATTTTCTGAATTTCTCCCACTAAAGATTCATATCTTTGGCTCATAATTTTAAGATCAGAGGTCATGTGGTTCAAATCCATCCAAACCAGAAGAGAAAGTGACTTGCCCAAAGTCACATGAATAGGAAATAGCAGAGCTCAAATTTGAACCCAAGCCTTTCTGTTCCAAAGATTAAGCTCTTGATCATTGGCTCTCGGTAATGGATTTATTGGAGAATTTCTACCAAGCAGAGATGGGGGGAGGGGAGGAAGGGGAGGAGAGTGTGTGCTGTATGAGACAAAAGGTGGTTGTAGGAAGTGGGAAACAATTGGGATTAAGCGCTTTGCCCAGAGTCACACGATAAATGTCTGAGACTGGATTTGAACTCAGGTCCTCCTGACTCCAGGACTGATCTATCTCCTACAGTGCCACCTAGTTGTTGTTACTAATGGTTTTAAAGAGGATAATATCATGGCGGGAAGAGGGGCCATGGAAAAAGAGAGGGCTGAACATATTCTTAGTCTCATACTTTCCCTCCCCTTCTTAATCATTGCCCTCAAAAACCTTCCAATCAATATCTGCCCAAGGAAGGCAGCGAGGGGTAGTTGTCTCTCTACCATTTCCCCATCTCTATGATGGGACCAGTCAGAGAGAGAGAGTAAAACTTATAACAGTCACTCCATTCTTCCCCATTGTAGACTCCAGGCTTGTCAACTTGGGGGCAAATCTTGGACTCCTTATATCTTTTTGGCTTTTGCTCCGATCCTAGAGTCTTATTCCAAGGAAGTCTCCTGAATAAAAAAAAAAAAAAACTTCTTTCCTCCTACTGCAAAATACCTCTTGCAGCATTTTATTGTATTTTTATTTTTGAGGCAATCAGGGTTATGTTGACTTACCTATAAGGATCACACAGCTAGTAAATGTCCAAGGCCCTCCTGCCTCTAGGGTAGATGATCACCTAGCTTCCCTCTCTTGCACCATATTAAAGTTTATTCCACTTGCCACGCATGGAAAGTAGGAAGGGCCAGAATCATTTCCCCATTTTAGAGAAACCAACAAAATCGGCCAACTTTGGAAGAGAGGACTGGGCCCAAAGAGCTAGAAGTTCCAGGGAGACCTATTTTAGTTGGGTGGGAGAGAAGAGTTTGCTGACTGAGCTTGTCCAGGATAATGCAGTAATAAATCCTGCCTCTGCCTGTCACTACCTGGGAAGTGTTCATTTGCCTTTCTTTCTTTCATGCTGTATTAAATGAGCTAGATCTTAAGACCTCAAAGGCCCCTCCCAGCTTTAAAGTCATGGTCCTACCAGTTATGAGCTCCCCATCCATAGAAGTGTGCAAACATAGAAGTGTGCAAGTATCTCATTCAGATACACATAGAAGTGTGCAAGTACCCCATTCAGATACACAAAGTGTGCAAGCAGAAAGTGGATGATCCCCTGGCAGGAAAATTGTAGAAAGGACTCTAGAACCGGGGTCAAGGCAGAGAATATATGCACTGTAAGACCCCTGGTAGTCCTGGAATTGCCTTCTATAAGCCTAGGTGAGCCACAATCGTCCTTAAAATGTTTTTTCAAATTTTCAACATTTATTTAAAGGTTTGTGTTCCAAATGCTGTCTCTTCCTCCCTTTCCTCCTTTTTGAGATTGAAAGCAGATATAGGTTATACATGTGCAATTCTGTAAAACATTTCCATATTAGCCCTTTTGCTCAAGAAGATCTGAATAAAAGAAAAAAATGAAAGAAAGTGAAAACTAGCATCCTTCAGTACCTGTATTCAGTCAATCTCAGTTCTTTCTCTGGGGACAGATAGTATACTTCACCATTAGTTCTTTAGGGCTGTCTGGGATCATTGTATTGCCGAGAATAGCTAAGTCATTCACAATTATTCACGGAACAATCTTGCTGTCACCGTGTACAATGTTCTCCTGGTTCTGCTCACTTCACTATGCATCAGCTCATAAAATAAGTTCATCTTCCTTTTTTATTATAGCTTCTTATTGACAGAACATATGCATCAGTAATTTTTCAACATTGTCCCTTGCACTCATTTCTGTTCCAACTTTTCCCTTCCTTCCCTCCATCCCCCTCCCCTAGATGGCAGGCAATCCCATACATGTTAAACATGTTAAAGTATATCTTAAATACAACATACGTGTACACATCTGTACAGTTCTCTTGTTGCATCAGAAAAATCGGATTCAGAAGGTAAAAATAACCTGGGAAGAAAAACAAAAATGCAAACAGTTCACACTCATTTCTCAGTGTTCCTTTTCTGGGCGTAGCTGGTTCTGTTCATCATTGATCCATTGGAACTGAATTTTCCAGGTATTTCTGAAGCCATCCTGCTTAGCATTTCTTGTAATATTCCATTGCATTCATATACCACAACTTGTTTAGCCATTCTCTAATTGATGGGTATTCCCTTGATTTTCAATTCTCAGCCACCACAAAAAGAGTAGCTATAAATGTATATATATTTTTATAAATAGGTCTTTGCCATTGGGGTATAGACCTAATAGTGATATTGTTGGATCAAAGGACATGCTTAGTTTTATATGACCTTTGGGCATAGTTCCAGATTGCTCTCTAGGATGGTTGGATGAGTTCTCAACTCCACCAACAATGCATTTGTGTCCCAGTTTTTCCACATCCCCTCCAATAGCCAACATTTTCCTTTTTTGTCAATCTGCTAAGATCTCAGAGTCTTTTCAATTTGCATTTCTCTAATAGTGATTTAGAGAGTTTTTTCATATGGCAATAGATAGTTCTGATTTCTTTGAAAACTCCCTACTCATATCCTTTAACCATTTATCAATAGGGGAATGATTGTATTTTTATAAATTTGACTCTGTTCTCTATATATCCGAGAAATGAGGCCTTTATCAGAGATACTTGTTGCAAATTTCACACTCCACCCTGTTTTCTGCTTTTTTAAAAATAATTTTGATTGTGTTGGTTTTACACAATCATCTTAATGCCCCATGGACTGCTCTCCACCCCAGGCCCATGTCCTGGCCTTAAAATGTTAATGCCAGGCAGTTCTTGTCAATGATCCTCCCATAGCCTGGGACAGCACAATTTGCTTGATTGCCCAATCTTTGAGTTTCTTAGATAACATCTGTCCTGGGCCAAAGCAGGCGGAGATAACTCTCTGAGGGTGCGAACAACTCATGGGATGTGAATCCTAGCCAAGAGAAGTCCAAGTCCTTCCTTTAATGGCCTTGTTCCCAGGGTCTACAGAGATCTAGTCCAACTTCTTCATTTTGTGAAGAAAAAAGTAAGACTAGAAGGAAAGTGGTAGGTGATGCAAAGTCTAGAACCCTGAGCCCAGCTGGAACTAGGAAGATGTGACTTCAAAATCAGCCTCAGACACTTAACCAGCTGTGTCACTTAATCTCTGCCTGCCTCTATGTTCGTGTCTGTAAAATGGGAGTGTTCATAGCACCTCTTCCCAGGGATGTTGTAAAGGATCAAATGAGATCATTGTAAAGTGTTTTATAATTGTTAGCTGCTATTATTATTCTCATTCAGATACTAAAGGAATCCAGCTAGTATTTGAACTCAGGTGCAGTATACTTTCCATGGTACCACACCAGTTCCCTACAGACCAGCACTGCCCCTTGATGCTAAACCAGCAGTGGGGCCCCTGCTCCTGGATCAAAAGTCTATCACCCCTCAAAAAATCCCAAAAAGCAGAGCTTAAAAGTTAAAAATGAATATATGGCTGGGGGAGGGTATCTTTGATGGTATCTTGAGGAAAACAACTTGATGAAATAAGTAGTAAAAGGATTCAGATTTCCATTTTACAGGGGAGAAAATGGAAACTCAGACAGGTCGAGTTTGCTGTGGAGCACAAGGACAGAAAGACCCTCTGACTTTAAGTTTGTTGCCCTGTTCACCCATGTGACAAAGTTCCTAGAGATTTTACTAAGTGCCTTCCTGTTATTTTTGCTATAATTCAGTCACATCCAGCTTTACATTGACCTTTGGACCATAGCACCAGGCCCTTCTATCCTCCACTAGTTCTCAAAGTCCGTCTAAGCATATATTTATTGATTTATCTATTTCATCACCTGCCATCCCTTTCTCCTTTTTCCTTCAATCTTTCATGCCATCAGGGTCTTTTCCAATGAATCCTGTCTTCTCATTATGTGGCCAAAGTATTTAAGCTTCACTTCAGCATTTAACCTTCCAGTGAAGGGTATGAATTAATCTCATTGATGATCAAGGATGACAATTGTCCAAAGGACTCTCAAAAGTCTTCTCTAGCACCGCAATTCAAAAATGTTGATTCTGCAGTGCTTGGCTTTCCCTGTAATCCAATTCTCACAGCCATATGTTACTTTCCCCTCCCCCGAGCCATATATTACTATTAGAAAAACTAGATAACTTTGACTATTTGAACCTTCATCAGCAAGGTGATGTCTCTGTTTTTTAGTACACGGTCCAGATTTGCCAGAGCTTTCCTTCCAAAGACTAAGCATCTTTAATTTCATAACTGCGGTCGCCATCTGCAGTGATCTTTGGACCCAAGAATATAAAATATGACATCGCTTCCATTTCTTCTCCTTCCATTTGCCAAGAAGTGATAGGATCAGTTGCCAAGATCTTAGTTTTTTTTTAATGTTAGTTTGATGATTTTCCCTATTTTCTTCAATTTAAGCCCAAATTTTGTGATAAGAAACGTATGATCTGAGCACAGGCAGCTCCAGAGCTTATTTTAACTATATAGAACTTCTCCACCTTTGACTGCAAAGCAAATAATCATTCTGATTTTGATATTGACCATCTGGTGGAGTCCACGTGTAGAGTGTCTCTTTGGGTTATTGAAAAAGAGTGTTTTTATGACCAGTGGGTTATGGTGACAAAACTCTCTTAGTCTCTGCCCTCCTTCATTTTGTGCTCTAAAGTTAAACTTGCCTTTTATTCCAATTATCTTTTGATTCCTACTTTAGTATCCCAATCTCTACTGATGAATGTGACATATCTTTTGGTATGATTCTAAATGATTATAAAACTGATCAATTTTGGTCTCTTCAGCTTTCATGGAGACTTGTATTATTGTGGTATTGAATGGTCTACTTTGATTTTGAATAGATATCATTCTGTCATTTGGGGGATTATATTCCAGTACTGCTTTTCTCACCTTTTTATTTTATTGATTACAAGGGCTATTCCATTCCTGTGCGCAATAGTCTATGTGGTGATCATCTGGATGAAACTCACCTATTCCCATCCATTTTCCTTCCCTGATACCCAGATGTTGAGGTTGCATCTTTCCATCTCCTGTTTGACTTCATCCAGCTTGCTTTGGCTTATACATCTTACTATATTCCAGGTTCACATTGAGAACTGGACATTGCTTTGGTTACCGTAAGCATCTTCAGCTGAGTTTCCTTTTGGCCTTGGCCCGGCTGCCTCATTAGTACTGAAGCTACTTGCCATCGTCTTCTGCTGCATCCCCTGCAGTGTACTGTGTCCCTTCCGACATCAGGGGCTTATCTGTCATCTCTTTCATCATTTTACTACATCCATGGGGTTTTCTTGGCAAAGATCCCTGCGTGGTTTGCCATTTCCCGGTCCAGTGGATCTCCTTTGTCAGAACTCTCCACTATGACCTGTCCATGTTGGGTAACCCTACACCATATGGCTCATAGTTTCGTTGAGCTATGGGAGCTTTTCTGCCATAATAAGACATTGATCCAGGAAGGAGGAGCACTTTCCTACCCCTTCTCTAATTTGATTCATGAAGTCATGCTGGAAAAGTAAGTTTTATTAATCCCATTTTATAGACGAGCAAAAGGAAGTCATTTAACCCAAGCCTCATGATGTCTGGAAGAAAAGTGGAGCCTGACCAACCACTCGGTATTTCTGCTCCTCTTATTTCCCTCCTCTTCTCCTTCTTTCATTGAGTCTCCCTCTTCTCCCTTTCTACTCTCTGTTAGTCAAAGAGTCAATCAAACAATTAAAAGCATTTTAAATACCTACCAAGCCATCACCGAGCATTTACAAAGTGCCTACTGTGTGTCAAACACCGTTGGAGATTCAAAAACTAAAAGTGAAACATTTCTGGCCTCAAGGCACTTCCATTCCATCCATGACGACAGCAAGGGTACACAAAAATGGGTACATACAAATTAGATTAATAACAGATACTCATAAAGATTAGAAAAGGAATAACTCACATATGGGCTGATTGAGTAATTATAGTAAATATATGACATGAGAAAAGCTTCAAGGAAACTGGAGAGCTTGAGGGGTAAAGAGATGGAGGGAAGTACCTGGAGCTCAGGCAAGAGATGGGAAATGCTGTCTTACACAGGTGGCTCTTGGGGCAATTTGCCCCCAACTAAGCAGCTGTGATTCTGAGGTTCCTAACCTGTCTTGGTAAAAATTCTATTCACTCAAAGGTGGGCATTCAGGTGAATTCTATTCTGGCCTTGGTTCTTCCCAGAAGGGAACAACTAGTAGCTGGGCATGTGGTGGAGGGGCCCTGGGTGGGGTGGGGTAAGTGAGGATCCCATCTTAGAGTCAGAGAAAGAAAAAAGGAAACCCGGATGTAGCAACAAGCATTCCAAAGTGGATTTCAAAGCATGAAGAGGGAAGATAAGGATCTCATGGACTAAAACATGTCAGGGAAAGCTAGCCCAGGATGGGTGAGAGATGCTCAATAATAATTGTTTTCATTACTATAGCACTTTATGGTTTTCAGAGCTTTTTGTTTTTATCATCTCATTTGATTCCCACAAAAGGTGAATGAGGTAAGTGTTAGTTTTACCTCCATTTTCCAAGAAACTGAGGCTTAGCAAAAGTTGTGACTTGCTTGAGCTCACACATCAGTGAATGTGGGAGGCAGCATGGGGTTGCCTAATTGCCCTGGAAGACAGGAATGGGGCCCCAAGACTGGAGAAGGACAAATGTTGTCCAGACTCTCAAAAAAAGGGAAGTGATCTAAGACTTCGATTTCTGAGGAAATTCATGAGCATCATTCAAGAGATGTTTGGCAAAAATCTAGACAGTGAAGGGCTAAGTCCTAAGGGCCAGCCTGTTTTCATCGAGAAAGCAAGTCTTTTGGCAGAATTATGAAAACTGTAGGTGAGGAAAATGCTGTTTATCTTGAATTTATCTAAATTTTGAAAGCTTTGGGAAAATAGGGAGAGATATGGAGAGACAAGAACAGCATGAGATTGATATAGACTCATCTGGATGGTTGAACACAAAAGAGCTGTTATTCATGGTTTCATGTCAGTGGGACACAAATTCTTTGGGGGAGAACCGCAAGGTCTATGCTTGCTCTGTGCTGTTTTAAGATTTCTCTCAATGACTTGAATAAAGCCAGGTATACTCATTAAATTCTCAATGCTCTAAAGCTGGAAGATCTCACAAACATACTGGATGATAGAGTCCAAATCTGAAGAAATTTAGGCCATAGCGTAGTCTGTATTGAAGATAAAATTCAATAGGGAACAACAAATTCAGCTTTGTGAGTCCAAGATGACGTATAGTTAGACAATTGTTGTTCTGAAAAAGATGGGGGATTTTGGTGGACCCCAAGATCAATGATGTGGCAACTAGACAAGCTTGGGAGACCCTAGGGTTGCTTTCAGAGACAGGGCTTCCCAGCAGAGGGAGGTGATGACTCTGTTGTCCTCTGCTCCGGCCAGTGCATATCGGGAGGACTGTGTCCTGTTCTGAGACAAGCTGGAGGGTGACCAGAGTAGGGCAGTTGGGATTGGGGCAAAGTAATTCAAGCTCATGTCATATGAGACTTGATTAAAAGAAGAGAATAAGGGCAACATGAGAGCTGTCTTTTAAGTACTGGCTGTAATGAGGAGAAGGGAATCAATTTGTTCTTTACAGCCTGAGAGAGTGGAACCAGGAATAATGGGGGAAGTTAAGGAAGAATCCATTTTAAACTTGATGTCCGGAAGGGAAGACCACAGGAGTGGAAAGCTTTGTGCCTAGGAATTTGGCTGAGAAAGGGAAGGAAGATAGGGGAGGAAATGAAGGAAGAAAGGAAAAGAAAAAAGAGGAAAAAGAGAGGAAGGAAGGGAGAGAGAGGAAGAAAGAAGGATGGAAAAGAAAAAATAAAGAATAAAGAAGGATGGGAAAGAAAAAATAAAGAGTAAAGAATGGAAACAAAAAAAAGAAAAAGAAAGAAAGGAAAAAGGGAAGGGAAAAAGGGAGGAAGGAAGGCTTTAGGAAATGATTAGATATAGGCAAAGTTGTTTAAGAGTGGGAAATGCTTGGATCTGTCTATGGGTGGTCTGGAAGATTAGGAAGAAGGGGGTTGGAATGAATAACAGGGTAGCCTGGTGAATTGATGGGTAAAAGTTGAGAGGGGAAAGAATGTATTAGGATTGGTCAACAGGACTGAAATTAACAGTGTCAAATCTTGCATTTGGCCAATGATAAAGAGGAGGCTTGAGAACGGCCTCCCATATTGGGACGAAAGGCTCCTTGTCCGCTCGCCATGACGAGTCCAGGGATTTCTCCTGATGCTCTCTTCTCGCTTGTCCTCAGGGGCTGCTCCAGTTTGAGGACACCATGTGTGCAGGTAAGCTGGCCCACGGCAGCCCCTCTGGGAAGGAGGCACCTGGGATGGAGGAGGGGTGTCTGATCTGACTGGAGCGGTCTTGGGTCGGCCCCGGATTTCTCCGCCACATGTGGACATAGAGTTGAGGGTCACGTGCCAAAAACGAAGTTGAACTAATGTTGTGACCACTCACAGAATGCTTGCTGGAGCATTTCTCCGGCTTGGAACTCAGACTCCCTTTCTGTGCTGCCATGGCCTCCAAAACTTCCGACTTGCTCAGCGGTTAGAACCGTGTCCATCTGAGGAAGCACATGGGCTTGGGGAGACCCCCCCAGGCTTGGTGCTCACCTTAGGGCTACGGAGAAGGGCTGATTCACCCACAACTCCCCATTCCCTATTCTGCTTTTCCTGCCTCGTCTATGAGCTGGTTGGAAATAAGGCACTTTGTGAGGTCCCCGCCCAATCGTTTTGGAAAAAATGAACATTATATCGATGCTCTTCCCACCCCCACCCCCATTGTTGTCTCTTCCGAACGACTCTTCAACACCCACTGCCCGGCTCCCCACGAGAACCCTCCTTTGCCACAGAGAAGTTTTTCAAACACGAGTGCCCGTCGGGCACAGCGGGTGAAAAGTTCTGTGGCTCTGTCCTCGGGGCCCCTCCTCCAGCCCCTCTTTGGCCCAGGAGGGCAGGATGCCCATAGTCTTGACCTTTCTCTTCTTCCAGGGGAGCTGCAGAGTGCTGGACAGTCGGCTCTTGGAGGGAAGAAGGGGACAGGAGCTTTTAGACCCCCAGGGATCAGGCATGGACCTGAATCCAGCCAGCAGCCCAGACCTCAGTAAGAGTGCTGACATGACCCCCGGGCCCAACATGGGCCTTTCCCCAACCTTGGGCGTAACAGCCCTGAGTCTCGGCATGGAGAGCCTGACTCCCAAGGAGGACGAGGGGCCCAAGCTGAACGTGGCCCTGGATCCGGCCGTTGTCCTGGCTCTGGCTCCCCCGGTGGGGAGTGACTCCGAGAAGCCGACCTCAGAGAACGGCTCTCACCTCAGCTCAGAGCCGGCCTCCACCTCGTTCCAGACCCCCCCCTCCAGCAAGGCCGGCAGCGTGGAGTCAAACGGTTATGGTTCCAGTATCATCCCGGCCCCAACCCCGGCCCCCCACATGGCCCTTGTGTCAGGTTTAAATGACCTGAGCGCTCCTGGGTCCAATCAGCCTTCCGGCATCCCCATCGCCCCGACCCCCAGCCCCAACCTTCTCCTAGGCGAAGAGGCCAAAAAGCCCAGTCCCAGTTCCACCATGCCTCTCGCGCCAACCCTCTCTTCCACCCACCTTGTGAATAAAAGTCCCAGCGCCCACAGGACCTTGGACCTGAATTCCAATAGCACCTCCAAGTCTGGCTCAGCCCGGGTCCAGACAGCCAAGCTGAGCCCAAGCCCGAGCCTGAACTCCGGACAAGCCTTGAGTATGAATTTTGACGCTAGCCCCCTGATTGGCCCTCCTGATGCTCACCCAATGAGCCCCGACTTAACCATGAGTCCCACGGTCCCGAGGAACCTGGGCCTGGAAAATTCCCCCAGGCCGAACTCCAACTTGGTCCTCTGGCCCTTCTCCAACACCATCCCCAGTCCCGGCTCCCAGAGGTCCCTGGGGATGGGGGCAGACACCACCTCCAGGTCCAGCTCCAGCGCAGCCCTGTCCCCGGCCTCAAGTCCGAGCTCCGGGAAGACCAGGAACATGGAAATGGGCAACTCCAACGGGACCTTGAATTTTGCCACAGACGACAAAACCCTTTCAGACTCCAACGTCGACAGACCCAACTCGCTCATGGCCCTCGCGCCCATCACCTGCATGTCCCTGGTGGTCGACACCAGACAGGACAAGAGGGCCGACGCGGGCTGCATCCTGACGGATGCTTCCTGCGTGACTCTGACAAGCAGCCAAGACAACCTGGAGGACTTCAGGATGCCCACGGGCTGTGACAGCAGGACAGCAGAATTCAAGCGGAAGATGGAAACCAGTCCATCCAGGACGTTCCAAACCCTGCGCAAGGCCAGCTCGGATGACAACTCCATCTATCACACCATACCTGACGGTATGCCTTTGCACTGGGTCTCGGTATTAGGTCTAACTCCACTGGAAGGACCTCCGGGGTCACCTGGTCCTACTCTCTGATTTTACATGTGGGTAAACTGAGGCCCAGAGAAATGAAGGGAATTAACCCAGATTATGGAGTAAGTTAGTGTCAAAGTTAGCTCCTCTGACTCTGAATTCAACATTCTTTCCCCTGAACCCATAGGGAGCAGACCTGGCCTGAGAACCAGGGAACTCGGGTTCAAGTCTTGTCTCTCCCATCAAATCTCGTTGAGGCCATGGACAAGTCACATCTCCCTCTCAAGGCCTCAATTTCCTCCCCTATGAAATGGTCCCCAAAACACGGGGTCCACACTATGCTACCCAAGTCCTCCCACTCCCGCTACCCTGATCTGAAATCTTTGCCTCGATTGGTAAACATAGGGGAGCGAGGAACACACTCATGGATAAGACAACCCTGTATAGTGGAAGGGGAGGAAAGAGGGAAGAAAAGGAGAAGAAGAAGAGAGGGAGGGAAACAGGGGGAAGGAGGAGAGACAAAGGAGAGAAGAAGAAAGAGAAGGAGAGAAACAGAGGCAAAGACAGAGATAAAGAGAAAGACAAAGAGACAGAGAAATATAAAAAGAGTTAGAGAGACAGAGATAGAGATACCTGAATAGGCTCATTGCCACAAGTCCAGGATAGCGCATGGAAAGGAGCCTCTTGTGAGCATTTAGAAAAGGAGCAGTGTTCTTGGGGAGCCAGCATGGAGTCGGGGAAAACGAGTTAGGCTCTTCTCCCTTTCTTTTCTGACAGTTACTGCACTAGCAGCTAAGGGCAGGATCCCCTTGGCAGAGTAGACTTTCTTGGCCTTGGACAAAGCACAGGACAGTCCTGCTATCCTTGTGGACAAATAGATTGAAACAGGATGCTTGGTGATAGAGTTGGGAAGATAATGGACTTGGCAATAACTGGGGTGGAGGAGGAGTAACTGGCCCAAATCAATCCTCCTTCCCCCAACATCCCAGGCACTCAACATTTCCCCCAACCACAAAGTACGCTCACTCCCAGCTTTGGGCCTGTTGCTTTATTCCTTAATATTCTTTTTGCCTCGTGCTGAGACCACTGGGGGCTCAAAAACTCTAACAATCAGATAGCTAAAAAAGCTACCTTTTGTCATCATGGTCCCCAATGCAGAGATTGTTGGTCCCCCAAATGCTCACATCCCTCATGGAAGGACACGGGGAGCCAGAGCTGGTTTTGAGAGTGTTTTAAAAGATCAGCACTGTACGTACTCTCCTTCCTCCCCCTCCCCCACATCCATCCATTGACTGATGGTTTCATAGGCACCTCTACAGGCCAAGTTTTGATTCCTCCAAACCTCCCCTCATTAGCACCCAGAGCACATCCTGAACCTTTCTTACATCCCAAAGGAATAACAAACATTTTTTTTTGTTGTTGTTGCTGAGGCAATTGGGGTTAAGTGACTTGCCCAGGGTCACACAGCTAGTTAACTATTAAGTGTCTGAGGCCAGATTTGAACTCAGGTCCTGACTTCAGATCTCTCTCCACGGAGCCATCTAGCTGCTCCCTGGTGAATGATTTCTGATGAGACATGGGGATTAATTTGGCTTCCCAGTTGTCTGCCGCCTTTGGGTGTTCTCATACTTTGTTTTTAAAGGCCCAGTGAGGGAGAACGATTTTCTCGTGGCTATACAAGCAGGTTCTAGGCTTCAGACCTTGAGTGTGGAGTTCAGAGCTGGAGGCCCGAGGCTCGCCCCATCAAGACATTAGGTTTTCTCCTGGCAGCGAGTCATAAGACTGTTTCACACCAGGTTCATTCACGTCATTATAATTGGAACCTTGACTTTATGCTTGGATTTGCACTAAGCAACTAATTCCTTTGTACCTGGCACATTTCTTTACATTCCCTTCGCAGTTGAAGAACGTCTGCTTGGCTTAGCTCCCTCATTTAGCTAGACCAGAGGGAGAGCTAACAAGGATAAAAAGAAATAACCGTCTGTATTTCTGCAGAGCTTTAAGATTTACAAAAATACCTGGTTCCTGTCAGTCCTGGGAAGCAGAGAGTGGAAGCTAAGGAGGAAACTGAGGAAGGAGGAAACTTCTCTGATGAGAAGCCGGTAGTGACTTGCTCAGTGTAGAACAGCGTGGAACTTAACACAGAGTAGAGCCCCTAAGTGTAGAGGGCTGAAACTCTGAATCAGACAAGAGAGCACTCAAGGCTACCTATGCGAAGTGAGACAATGGCTCTATTCACATGTATTAGGATGGTGGCTCTCCTCACCATTGGTGCTTGCTGAATGTTTGGTAGTAAGATAATAGGCAAGGATGGGGGGTGGAGGGGGCGGGGTGGAGGGGGAGAAGAATCCAGAATCCAGGATGCAGCTTGCCTGCCTCCTTCACTTCTCCCTCTAAAGACTAAGGACTTTGATTGATCCTGACTCTGGCTGACTCTGAGGCCCTCCAGGGAGCTAGGCCACACTTTTCACCTAAGTCCAGGTGCTCAACGCATTACATTACAGCTCCTCGATTTCCCATCTGGAAAAAATCAGAAACAGCAAATCATGTAATCATGTTGCCACAAAACCACAAGCCTTTTCCTTGCTCCTATCTGAGTCATTTTCCACTCTATCTCCAAGAAGAGAATAATTCCCCCACTCCCAGAAATAAACTCTAGCCCAGCTGAGTTTGAAATTTCAGTGGTTACCACTTCCCTTGGTTTTTTCCTTCTTAAGCTGTTGGTTGTCTTCCAAAGTGAATGAATCCAACCTTACACCAAAACATGTATGTGTCTTTATGTTTGGATGTGTGTTTATAAATAGAAAACTTAATATTTTATCTGAAAGAAAGAGTTAGAGTCACTCTGTAATGGAAGGACTTGGAAGAAATCATAGTCTCTGCCCTGGAGAAACTTATAAAATACACACACACACATCATATTATATATATATAATATATATGATATATAATATATATGATATATATCTTGTATATAATATATAATAGGGATGAGATAGTCACATGTAGAGAAGGTAATTGTGTGATCATCCCATGGTATGAGTTTAGAAAAGTCATTTCTCTGGACCTCTTTTTTTTTCACCTGTAAAGTAAGGAAGTTAGGCTTTCAGCTCTAATGTTTTGTATTTCATCTTCCAGCATTCTACAACATTTAATATTCAAAGGTCCCTTTCAGCTGACATTCAGTGTTCTAAGATGCTTCCTATCTTTGACATTCTATGTTAAAGATCCTTCCCAGCAGGCCTAGCATTCTAATTTTTTTTTGTTCTAAGGTCCCTTCCAGCTTTGACATCCCTTGAATTAAGTTCCTTTCCAGCTTTGACATTCCCTGTTCTAAGTTCCCTCCCAGCTCTGACAGTCCTTGTTCTAAGCTCCCCCCCAGCTCTGACATTCCTTGTTCTAAGCTCCCCCCCAGCTCTGACATTCCTTGTTCTAAGCTCTCTCCCAGCTCTGACATTCCTTGTTCTAAGCTCCCTCCCAGCTCTGACATTCCTTGTTCTAAGCTCTCTCCCAGCTCTGACATTCCTTGTTCTAAGCTCCCTCCCAGATCTGATATCCTGAAATTCTAGGATACTCCATTTTTACAACACTCATGCAGAGATTCAAAATGAAGCTCCATTGATAAGTCAGCTTGGGATTTCCCAAGCCTGGGCATATTCGTGATCCCTCAGGAACTGGCCATCATCATTCTGCTTCCTCGTTGGTTTCCTGGGACATCTCTGGCAGACGCAGGGGACTGTATGAACAGCCTGTGTCCCCCTCGCTCTCACCCCTTATCTCCCTCCACCCCACATTTCTTTCCCTCCTAGAAAGTGATGGGAAGAACTTAACCCTTCTTCTTCTTTCCCATGCTTTGAACTGGTGACGTCCAGAGATCTATGATGAGATCAGTTCGAGCCTCCCTGAGAAGGAGAAGGAGTCGAGAAAGAACCGCAAATATGCAGCGCAAGTATGATAAGCACGGCCATCTCGGCTTTCAGCCAGTCCCTGATAAAAATGTTGAGCAGCGGGGCCAAGGACAGATTCCTCTAGAGACCGGCCTCCAGGCCGCTTTCGATCCATAACTGGCTCCTCTTTGGGTCTCGCCCCTGAGAGCCTCAGGACCCTGGCTCCCTGCTCCATCTGTCTGTACCCTTCTGGGAACGGGAATCCTCCCTGCTCAGTGATCCAGACGGGGCCCTATCCATACATTCTTGGAGAGGATCTTTCACGGGGTTTGTAATCGGATCTAGCCTCCCAGAAGACCCTGGGATTTGGAGCAGCATCCCACTGGACCTGCCTTTCCCAGGAGGGATTCATCCCCTCTTTCCTTTGTTCCCTCATGCCTTTGCTGTGCTCTTTTATCAAATAATCTTTGAATGATAGAATAAGGAGAAGCCTAGAATATGGAATGTTAGAGCCAGAAGGGACCTTAGAACATAGAACATCAGAACTGGGAAAGGACCTGAGAATACAGAACACAGGATGCCAGAACAGAGATTGTTAGAGCTAGAAAAGACCTTAAATATCAAATTGGAAAGGGCCTTAGAATATTAAACACAAAGTCAGAGCTGAAAGGGGCCTTAGGACATAGAACATTAGAGTTAGGAAAGGACCTTAGAATACAGAACCTTCACTCCTATCCCTCAGTTTAAAGAGGAAGATACTAGGGCCCAGACTGGGAAAGCCCTTTAGCCAAGGCTTCAAGAAGCTGATGATCTGGATGGGAAGACCAGACATCCCCTAGCAAGCCCAGAACATCAGGCCTCGGAGGGTCTTTGGAGATCATTTAATCTGAGTCTGACCTTGAGATCCCTAAGTGTTCAGTCCAGGGGTTCTCTGTATCACTGCCTTCCATATGGACTTGGGCAAGCTAAGTCTGTGCTGAAGGCTAAAGGCTAAAGAGAGGAGCACCGTGGGTGAGACAGGCAGGAAGAGCTTCCTGGTAATGAAGGACAGGACGAATTTGGAAGGGCTGAGAGGGAGATAGCCTGCGTCCCATTCTCCCGGGGCCAGGCTTTATTTGGGTGGGAGTGAGAGCGAAGGAATAAATCAGGCAAACGTTTCTCTGCTACTGTGTCAACTAATTGAAACAGCTCCTACGCAACAAAGTGGCTCAGTCCACTTAAAATGCCGTGTCTCCAGAAGGTTCTCAGCAGGGGCTTAAAAAGGAGCTGTATTTTGAAGGGAGCAGAGGAGCGTGGTCCTCTGGGTATAGGGCCAGTCCTTCATCCCTTTCTTTCCCCTTTCTCTCCAGCTACGGTCTCTTTTCTGTCTCCCCCAACTTCTGAGAGTCCCTCAGACTTTAGAAATCTAACCAGAAAGGAAAGGCCGGTGGAACAGGCCTTTTCTTTCTTTTCCAGCCTTGTGGCCTGTTGTGTGTGAGCCCCAGCTTTTCAGCTCTTCCCCTGCTGCCCCTCCCGCTCCCCCGCCACGTCTGAGCACTGATGATTTTGGCCCCTTGAGATGGGGTCCGGGTCTGATCCTGGGAAATAGCACCTCCCTCCCTCACTGTCTAGTAGTGAGACTGAACACCGTTCCCTCTCCACACGTCCTTGCTGGGAGACTGAGCCTTCCTGTTTGGGGCTGGTTCCTGAGCTGAATCCCGACCCTTCTTTTGCTTGAGGGACCTTGAGCAGGTCCCCTGTTTGGGGAGGGGGGAGGGAAGGTTTGGGTTCATTAGATCCTCTGGTCCTTTCAAACTCTCAGGCCGTGAGTCCCTCCCTTGGGCCCGCTGCCTTCTCAAGTCCAAACTTGGTGAGCTGGGGAGGAGGGGGCTCTGTTTTGTCATGTATTTGCCAGATGTCTGTCCCCACGCATAGCTGGGCTCACCCTGTGGCCTTTTCCCTTTTGCCCTCTGGGAGGAAGAGAATAAGACCATCCCTGAGAAAAGCCAAGAGCACCTGGAGCTGGATGAAGACAAGAAAGAGCTGATAAGGAAGATGATGGTGCGAGAGCCTTGTGCTGGTCTGTGGGGCCTGGGGAAGGGAGGGGACGGCACTGAGAAGCTCAATCACCTGTCTGGCCTGCCTTTGTGGGGCAAGGTCATGGAGACTGGGAACATCCTGGGAGGGGCCTGAGAAGAAGAGATGGCAGAGCTGGGAGGGAGCTGAGAATGGAAACGTCAGCTGGGAGGAAACTTAGAGCAGGGGATGTCAGAGCTGGAGGTAACTTAGAACAGGGGGTGTCAGAGCTGGGAAGGGCCTTAGAGCAGGGAATGTCAGGGCTGGGAGGGAGCTTAGAACAGGGGATGTCAGAGCTGGAGGTAACTTAGAACAGGGGATGTCAGAGCTGGGGGGAATATAAGAACTGGAAAGAGTCTTAGAACAGGGGATGTCAGAGCTTGGGGGAATATAAGAATTGGAAAGAGTCTTAGAACAGGGGATGTCAGAGCTGGGAGGGGCCTTAGAGCAGGGAATGTCAGGGCTGGGAGGGAGCTTAGAACAGGGGATGTCAGAGCTGGGAGAGGCCTTAGAACAACATGTCATAACTGGGAGAAGCCCTAGAACAGGAAATGTTGGAGCTTAGAAGAATCTTAGAATTTAGAATGTCAGAACCAGAAAAGTCCTAAGAATACAGATTTTCAGAGATAAAAATTATTTTGGAACCTAGAATTCTAACAATGATTAGGAGACAGAAGGGATCCTGTCCAAGTTTGTAACTGTAAAATATTAGAAATGAAATGAATTTCCTTTTCCCCTAAAGAGGTAGTAGATGTGATCTGTCAGATAGCCAGGGAACTTTCCCAGGATGCTCTGGAATTCAGAAGACCAGTAATTTGCCAGTCCTGTCACTTTGGCCATTTGGCTCTTCTCATTCTCCTTATCTGTACTGTACTAGTGACAGGGGACATCTATGTAGAGCTTTTGGATTTACAAAGTGACTTCTTCACTATGGCCCCTCAAGGTGGGGATGCCCCCATTGTCTTCTTCCATAAGTTCAGGAAACAGGTTCAGAGTGGAAACGCCTTGCCCCAGAAGGTGCAGCTAGAGCGAGCCGGAGATGGAATGCTCAGGCCGGCACTTCTCCAGGATTCCATAGCAGCTTTGCAAGGTTCCCAGACTCAGATGGTTTGATGGGTCTTAGTTTCCTCCTCTGAAAAGTGAGGGGGTCACAGTGAGATGATCTCTAAAGGTTCTGACTGGATTTGCCATTGAAGAGTTCTACCATATTGGATTTCGAAGCCTCAAAGCCATAGGGGAAGGTCACTGGTCTGGGAGTTACAGGAGAGCTGGCTTTGAATCTGCCCTCTGATGCTTAGTCATTTGGCACCTCTGGGCCCCAGACCCCCATTTGTGAGATGGGGGAGGGCTTCTCCTGCAGGAGATCTGGGGACATGAGGGACAGATGGACCCATAGATATGTGGATCCATCTATGGAGATAGTCAAGATCAAGGAGGGCATTCAAGGCTCAGAAGGCATCGGGAATTCCCATGTGCTAGATTTAGGGCTAAATGGGACCTCGAAGGCTGCCGAGTCTCATCCCCTCATTTTACATATGGGAAAATTGAAGCCCGGAAAAGTTGAGTGACTTGCTCAAGAGTCAAGAAGTGCTTGATTAAGTGCTTACTGTGCCCGTTGATTGGTCAATAAGCATTTTTTAAGCACCTACTATATCAGTCACTGTTATAAATGCTAGAGATACAAAAAATAGCCTCCAAGCTCCCAGTTCTCAAGGTTCAGGGTATAATGAAGGAAACAAGTACATATAGTCAAGTTAATATTGAGGAAAATGGGAAATTGTCAACAATGAAGTCTAGAATTAAGGGGGATGAGGAAGGGCTTCCTACTTTGTACTAGGCACTGGATTAAGTGCCAGGAAGACAGATACCCAAGCAAAGAGAAGACAGTTCCTGCTCTATAGTTTGCATTTTAAGGAAGGCAGACAAAATGGGAAAAGCCAGTGAAAAGCCAATGAAGGGACTCGGTTTCCTCATCTGTGAAATGGGGATAGTAATCACACCTACTTACTTAAGAGTCCATGTGAGGATTAAATGAGAGAATGGATGTGAAGCACTTTTTAAGCTTTAAGGGCTTTGTATGTGGCAGACATTTTTGGCTTGTTTTTGAGGCTGGAGACTAGAGAGGATCTAAAAAGGATATTTAGAGTAGGAAGGGCTAGCAGCAGTGGCCACCCAGTCCAGTCCCTCATTGTCTACCACGCCTACTACATTGGGACCAAACAAATGGTCATCCTCCCCCTGCCCCGGTCTCTGCTTGAAGGCCTCCATGGATGGGGACCTCACCACATCCCACTTTGGTAGAAATTTTGTTCTCCTACCAAGTGCTTCTGCTTCTTTCCTCTGGGGCCAAACAGAGCAAAGCTAATCCCGCCATCTTGCCACACTCTTCAGACACCCGGTGACATCTTCCTTGCCTCCCTGACTCCTCCTTCCCACCCCCCAAATTCCTTCAGCTGAGCAGCTAATTGTGGGTAGAGACTCTCCCCCTTTCCAGGGGGATGGAGCAGATGACCTCAGATTACAGGGAGCCCCGAATGCCTGTCTGAATTTCGCTTGACATGGTAGGCAGTGTGAGGCAGTGTTGCCTAATGAGTAGAGAGCCAGCTCTGAAATCAGAAAAACCTGGATTCAATCCTCCTCTGCCACATGTTGGCTATGTGACCCAAGATGAGCCCTTGGGTCCCTTCAGCCTTCAGGCCCCAGCAGCCACAAAATTCTGGCCATAAATTGCCATAAATTTCAGGGAAGGTGCTGATCTGACCAGTAGAGGGAGACCAATGAGATCACAGGTTTTAAGCCCTACCACGATCTTACAGCAAGTAACAGGGAGCCATGAATGATTCTTGAACAGAGCTGGGGACTTGTTATCATTAAGAGATGCCATCATCGTCCCCTTCTTAACAAGGGAAAGGCTGGGCTCTGTGGCCTCCGAGGAGCCTCCCATGTCTGAATCTAAGATTCTGTTATCTCCTGCCTCCTCGGATAGGAGTTCTTTTCTTCACAACCTCCTCTCCCCCATTAAAATCTCACTATAGTTAAATGTATCAGCTTTATCCTGTCCTGTGCCCGTCACCCAGAGATCAGGCCTTGTGGGAGCGCTCAGAGGCCTTCGCACTGTCCAACAGTGGAACGGGGTGTCTCCTTAGGTAGTGATTTGTCCATCCTTGAATGTATTTCAGCAGAGCCTGGATGGCTTCTCCTATTGGAGAGGGGATTCCTGCTGGCTCCAGTGTCTTTTCTAGCTAAGTCTCTGCAATTCCACGGGAGCCCTGGATGGGTGAGATGGGAATTCTGGAGGGAAAGATGTCTCATTTGCTCTGTTCTTCCCTCCTCCAGAAGCAGATCCAGGAGGAACCCACGGATAAGCTCTCCAATTCCAACCAGCAGCAGGCAATGTTAACCCTCGCCCAACTGAGGTATACGGCTCTTCCCTCCTACACTTCTCCCTGCTTCTCCTCTCTCCCATTACTTTGTTCCAACTGGATCTCAGCCTGTGTTCCCCTCCTTTCCTGACCCAATTCTGCCGCTGTTAACAGCAGAGCCGCTCCTGTCCCTGCCTGATAGATCCCCCTCCTGTCCTCTGTAAGCCTTGGTCCTCCATCAATCCTCCTAGTGTGAGGAAGGCAGGAAGGGTTAATTCTACACTGAGAATCAGAAGTCTCCTCCGCCCCACACCCCACCCACCATCCCACCATCAGCCACTTTCTAACTTGGTTAAGCCATTCTTTTGTGCCACAGAAGGGCGAGGAGCCAGGTGACCCAGTCAGGGAGGTGTTGAGAGATGGGAAACAGCCCCAAAGGCAGGACGATGTAGGGGCCGTGTAGAGGATGGGGAATTGGCTAAGGGTTTGTGAGAGAGGGCTGTATGAGGTACCGCTCTAAAGGTAGGAGCCAACCCGGAGGACCTTCTTTAAGGGAGAGAAGTTTAAATGTCCAGAGAGGACATTTATATACATACGGGAAGTCTTTCCATCTCCTCTCAATTCCACCACCTCCCTTATTAATTAATTATTTCCATATATCCTGTAGATAGCTTATTTGCACATTTGTTTGACTGTCTCCTATGTTAGAATGTAAGCTTTTTGAGGATGGGACTATCTGTTGGCTCTTTCTGTATCTAAGAGCTTAGCACAGTGCTTGGCACATAGTAGGAGCTTAATGACTTGTTACTAATTCACTGATGCTCATCTCCATGGTAGGCCCTGGGGAAGATAAACAGTTTAGCCAAGGCCCGCTCTTTTTCCTCAGAGAGCTCTCGGGTTATGTCTCTAGTAAGCTGCCAAAGCAGAAGGGGGATTAGTGCCAAGAAGGCTCAGCAGCTGATAGCTTGGGAAGAGCTTTGGATCTGGAGAGCGGATGATCTTACTACTTGTGCGGCAGCTGGCGGGGACGCTGCTCTCTGGGTCCTCGTCATCATAAAAAACTCAACGGGTTGGAATACAATTGTAAAATTATTATTATTATTGCTGAAAGAGGAAAAAAGTCATCATTTTTAATGTCTTCATTTTATGGATGAGGAAACTGAAGGGAAGGTAAAAATTAGTATTTAGCACCTACTGTCTATAAGGAACAAGCCTTTATTAAGCAGCTACTGTATGACAAGCATTGTACTAAATACTTTACAAAAATGACCTCTCTTTTCCAATTTCCCTTGGGCACTTCCTTTACCTAATTCCGCTGTAGCTCACCTTTTCCTTACTTTATTGGACCCTTCTCCCTGCTGCTTCCATTATTTTAGAAGTTGCTGGAAGGCAAGCCATCCCAAACCCAGCCCAAAGCTTGGAGCTTTGCTTAGAGCAGGTGCCTAATGAATTTGTCAGCAAACCTTTATCAGGTTCACCAGACGCTGTGCTAAGTGGGATACAAGGAAAGGCCTCAAAGAGACCCTGTCCTCAGGGAGCTTTTATTCTAAGGAGTAACACCGCACCTTAATAACATTTGTTACAAGTGATTTTGAAAGAGCTGGGATTCGATTAAGAACATCAGGGCTAGAGTTTGGGGAGAGTTTTTGGCACAGCCTACGTTGCAAGACAATCTGGCTCATCTGGAGAGAGAGTCTATAGTTGATAGCAATCAGTAACTATATAATAAATACTGTGTGCTAAGGGGTAGCTATGGGATGCCATAGTATACAGAGTGCTGGACCCAGAGTCAAGAAGACTCATCTTCCTGAGTTCAGATGCTTTATAGCTGTGTGATCCTGAGCAAGAAACTTCATCTTGTCTGCCTCGGTTTCCTCATCTGTAAAATGAACTGGAGAAGGAAATGGTTTAAAAAAAAAAAGTTCTAGTATCTCTACCAAGAAAATCCCAAATGGGATCCCAGAGCCAGATAGAACTGAAAAGATTAGCCAAAAATATTGTAAAACAATTTGCCTCACATGGAGAGTAGACCTGCAGCTTGTATCAATCAGCAAAACACTATGTGCTAAATGCAGTGCTAGGACGGGGGATGCAAAGGCAAAAAAAGAGGGATCACAGAGATGAAAACAAAGGCATACAGGGAGAGTGCTGTGTATGAGGAACAAAGTGTCAGTTGGTGGAATGTGTTTGGGTTGGGGGTGGGATGCTAATGTGTAATGGGCCCAGAAAGGTAGGAAGTCACCAGGTTGTAAAGAGTTTTTAATGCCCTATTTGACCTTAGAGGTAATAGGGCATTATGGGCAGTTAAGGGAAGAGGTATAATCAGATCCATGTTTTAAATTAATCCCGTTGACAGTTAAATGGAAGCTGGATTGGAAGAGGACACTTCTAGTTCAATGAGGAGGCTGCTGCCATAATCCCCTTCCTCTGTTTTATTCCTCCCTAGTCCCCTCCAACCATACCTGGGAGTAAAGGGGAAGAAGGAGCTGGTGACCATCTGTGTGAAGAGCGTGTTCTCCTTGCCCTCAGTACAGACCATGGAGGAGCAGGACACAAACAACTCTGACTTTGTCCAGGTGAGACTCCGGCTACTCCAGCTGCTTTCTGTTTTCTCCTGACTCTGAAGAGAGTAGGTTTGTTTTTTGTTTTACCTCCCAAGATGCTTGAGGACACCATGCTTTACCCAAGATGCTCTTTTTGTTGTTGTTTTAAATGTTGTTTTTATTTTTCCAAATGCATGCAAAGATAGTTTTCACCATTCACCTTTGCAAAACAATCCAAGATATTCTTAAAGCTACCCTTGAGGGACTGGCAGTGCTGTGGGAATGACCATCTCCTGAGAAAGGTGATCCTTCGCAAAACTGCTAACTTAATCAGGAAGAGATCCAGAATTTCAGGGGCTGGTTAGTTACTCCAAGTGTTAAACTCGGGACCAAGAGGTCATGTGGCCAGTACCACTCCCAAGTACCATATATATTCCATATATATACCTATATACATATACATACGTGTGTGTGTGTGTGTGTGTGTGTGTGTGTGTGTGTGAGAGAGAGAGAGAGATTTGGAGCATGTGACTTTCCAAGACTTCAGAAGGTGAAGCCATGTTGGGACAAGGGCCTGCATCTGTGAACTTGGGAGAAGGGACAGAACCAAATTCTTTTCATCTTCATCCATTCTCTTCGCTGACCACGTTTTCTCCCCACCCACAGTAACTGTACAGAAATGCCATCCCAAATAAAATCCTTTTTGATCCAGAGTGAGATAATGCTTACTACTATAATAGTGTGACACCCATGTGAACAGAAAAAGAGTTTATATTCTAAACACGAGTCCCCTTAAGTCTCCAAGAGGTTCTTTGAATGAGGAAATATAGAATCTCAAAGTCTAGAACTTTAGAACCACAGAATCTTGGTCACATGGAACTCTAGAACAATTAGATTCTAGAGCGCTAAGAAAAAGGAAACTTAAAATACTAGATTGTTGGATTGATGGAACCATAGGACCCAGAATGACAGAATCTTAGAAGCCTAGAACTATAAAATCTGATGGATAAAATCCAAGAAACACTAGATTCTAGAATCATAGAATAAGAGAATCTTAGATTCATAAACTCCTATAATCTTGGGAAATAGAATCCTTGTGCTCTAGAACAACAGAATCTTAGAACCATTGAACTCCTAGAACAATCTTGTCATAGAATTGAACAATAGTTTCTGAAGCTTAGAATGCTAGAACTATAGAACCTTAGATTCTTAAAATAATAGAAACATTGGTTCATGAATCTGAGAATCCTAAAAACGTAGATTCTAAAAGTTCAGTTGGGCCCTTTGCAGTTCTTAAACCTGTTATTCTTCATAAGAGCATCTCACGTAGTCCAAGTTCCTGGGAAGAGCAAGAATCCAATGGAGAGAATGCTGGGTCCATAGCAATGAATCAATAAACATTTATTAATTACCTTCTGTATGCCAGGCATTGTACGAAGCTTGAATATACACAGACAAAAATCAGTTTTTGCCCTCAACAACCTGGCATTCTCTCAGGAAAGACCATATGTACATATATGTTTATAATGGACCCAAGATAATTGAGGGAATCAGGCATTAGACTATGTAAAGAATGTCTGCCATATCCTATATCAGGGCTCCTTAAACTTTTTACACTTGTGATCCCTTTTCACCCAATAAATTTTTACATGATCCTGGGTAAGTGGGTATATAAAATAGGTATACAAACCAAAAGTTTATTGATAACAAATTTTAATTTCATGATGCCCACATTCAGTTACGAGATCCATATGAGATTGCAAATCACAGTTTAAGAAGCTGGGTTGTATAGGATGACATCCAGCATTTGTTTGAAAACCTCTAGCAATTACCTGGTAAGGAAGCCCTTAAATTCAGTCCTAATTGTTAAGACAATTTTTCTTTCTTTGGATCCAAGTCAAGATCATTGAAATTAGTCCTTTCATGTATCAGGGTTACTCCTAGATAATGAAATCTTGAGCATTCAGGGAAATCAGGCCTTCATTTTCAGGTTCAACAGTATCAATAATCAATCAATCAATTAGCATTTACTAAATACTTACTATGTGTCAGATGTGGGGTTAAGTGCGAGAGATACAAATAAGAAAAAAAAAAGAGAAAATAACCCCTGCCATCAAGCGCTAATGGAGGAAGACAATGAACAAAAGAAGCTGAAAAGATGGGGATGGAGGGAGGGGAGAAGCAGGGACATGATGGAAAAATCAGTCTGAGAAATCCCATCATAGTCTGGTAAGAAAGGAGACATCTCTGCTAGATCTCTCCTGAAAGATTTGGAGTTAAAATCTGAAAATATCCAAGGTCTGATAAGTCTAATAAGTATGAAATGGTGCCTCAGAATTATTTTAAATTTATTTAGTTATTAACGATTCAGGGCGTTTTAATCATATGGATTTCTTTCTCTGAAAAATGCCTATTTGAATACTTTGACCATTTATCAATTGGGGAATGGCTTTTAGTCTTACAAATTTGAATCAGTACCATATATATATCTTTGAAATGAGAAAAACTTACTTGCAAAGTTGTTTTTTCCTAATTGTCTGGTTCTCTTCTAATTTTAGCTACATTGGTTTTGTTTATACAAAGCCTTTTTAATTTTATATTATCAAAATTGTTCATTTGACTTCCTATGAATCTCTCTGTTTTGTTTGGACAAGAATGTTTCCTTTTTTTCCCATCGATTCTTTTCTCCTTTAATTTGTTTGTAACAATACAAGAAATACAACAAAACAATAACGGCTAACAATACAAACAAATTAGCCTTTATTTCTAAGTTAAATGAGTATCCATTTAAAGTCAGTCTTGGTATATGATATGAAGTGCTGGCCTATACTTAGTTTTTGACAGACTTGTATTTTCTGGTTTTCCCAACAGTTTTTGTCAAGTAGTGAGTTCTTGCTCTAATAGCTAGTATCTTTGAATTTATCAAACACAAGATTACTGTGCTGATCTGTTTCTGTTTATATGTTTACCTAATCTATCCCACTGATCAACCTTTCTATTTCTTGCCTAGTACCAAACTGTTTTGATGAATAGGATTTTTTTTAGTATAAGATCTAGTATGGCTTCGCTGCCTTCCTTCAATTTTTTTCATTAATTCTCTTGAAATTCTTGATCTTTTTTTTTCTTCCTGATAAATTTTGTTGTTATTTATCTAGCTTTGTAAATAACATACTTTGTTAGTATGATTGCTATTGTACTAAGTAAATAAATTAATTTAAATAGTATTGTCATTTTTATTATGTTAGTTTAGCCTTCATGTGAGCAATTAATGTTTGTATTTATTTACAAACAGTGGATGGTAATTATGTTCATATGGTTCCTATAGATGCTAAAGCAATCTTATTTTGTTTATAGTTTCTCTGTCTTTCCCCTAATCTTTTGTATGACAACTCTCACCATGTCTGTGACCTTCCTTATTGCTGAAATAGCCAAGGACAATCTTATCTATTAGTGTGGAGTTACAGAAAATAGCTAATCTGAAAAAGGGCCTTTCCTATTACAAGTATCCAAAACAGGGATACCACATCCTCTATTCCTTTCCTCAGCAATGGGCCTTATCTAATCTTGTGTTATTCCATATCGATTCATCTCCTGCCTAAATTGAAACTATATAAATTTTGGTCTTTTGTTCCTTTGGAGAGTCTCCACTTATGGAGATGGGATTTCCTTGCTGGAAAACCCAATAAACCCTCATTTGATTTTTTAGTTCTGATTGTAATTTGGTTGTCAGCAGATTTGTGACTAAAATCTAAGTTTTCTATTGTGAATTTTCAAATTATGGTTTGAATATTTTTATAAATTCTAAAAATATCTAAGTGAGTTTGGGCTACCAATTTGTTGAATTTAAGGGAAAATAAGAATAATTTTTTTGTTGGAGAGATTTACATGAACTAATATTAAATGAAATGAACCAGGAGATTGTTGTATGTGGCAACAGCAAGATTATACAACAATCACTTCTGATGGACATGGCTCAAATCAACAATGAGGTGATTCACACTAGTTCCAATGATCTTGTGATAAAGAAAGCCACCCAGAAAGAGGACTGTGGGAACTGAATGTAATCCACAATATAGTATTTTCACTCTTTTTGTTGTTGTTTGCTCTTATTTTGTTTTCTTTCTCAATTTACTTCTTTTTTGATCTGATTTTTCTTGTAGAGCATGATATTTGTGGAGATATGTATAGGCTAACTACATATGTTTAACATATATTAGATCACTTGCTGACTGGGAGAGTGGGGAGGGGAAAGAAAGGGAAAAATTAAAACACAGGGTCTTGTAAGATGAATTTGAAAATTATTATTATATATGTATATATTTTGAAAAATAAAAAGCTTTCATTAAAAAATATGGTAGCTAGAATATATATATGTGGTTGTGTGTATATATATATATAATATTTTGCAAAGTACTAATAAATATACTCTTGTTTTAACATCTCAAAAGAAAAGGATAAATTTTTGTGGAAATTACATGGAAATAGCAACTAAGACTTTTACCACTCTTTCCTTGGAAAGTGACAGATCTGTTGTTTTAGTGCAAGGGAGAAAGGTTATTTCATTAACTGAAAATAAAAAAGGAACTGAAGTAAATTTTAAAGTATTATCAATTAAATTCCAAAGTGGAAAAAAAAGTTTGTAGTCTGCAATTTAAATTTAGTTAATGCTTAAAAATGGCCAATTATTATTTCTTCCCCTTAATTGTGAAAAAATAGAAGCTTGTTTAAATCTGAGAGTAGCTTGAAAAGTAAATAAAATTTAATTCGTAAGAATGTTTTATGTTATCATTGTGTTTTCTTTTACAAATTATCTAACAGGATGTAATTGCTTAGGTAAACTAGAAGCAATGTCACCTAAAGATTATAGAGGAGAGCATATTTGGGTAAATTCTTAAAAATGAAAAAAGGTAACAATATTGCAGCTAAATGATATTATGTAATAAAAACTTGCGCCAAATTGTAAATGAGGAATTCAGTGGATTGAAAATAAATTCTATAGATAGTCTGGGATATGATTGAGGAAATAAAGACTAGGGGAACTTAAAAAAGTAGAAGTGTCTAATCATAATAGGAAAGGAGAACAAGAAAGGTTTAGTTTTGAAGAGCTTTAATCAAAGTAAACTCAGGGGGAAAAAAAGAAAAAGAGAATGTTTAAGCAAGTGAGAATAAGAGGAGAATGGATAGAAATTTAAAGTCAGAATCTCTTTCTACTGAGTTTTAATGGAGGGGTTAAAAGTAAAAATTTGGAAAGAGGCTTGAGGAAGATTTTTGATCTTCTTGATCTTCAAATATTCTATGTTGTAAATACAGTTTTCATCTAATAAAGATTATACTAAAATTCTGTTTTTGAAGTTCTATTATGAGAATATTGGGAATGGAGAATATAAAACTGCTATTTAAAATCTTTAGCAATAGACTAACAAAATAACAAGTCTCATAATGTAAAAGGCTATTTGTAAATGACACTGGAAAATTAAAATTCTATTTGATACCATTTGTACATATACAGAGAATTCTAGTCTAATTTTAAGTGAGATGTGTTCTCTTGGGATAATTGTGACATCTGATCCTTTGTAAGTAAATCAGGACTTGATAGAAAAGACACTTAATATTTGGCAGTATGTTTAGAAATTGAAAATTTAAGCTTTGTTAAAAACATAATTGGATAAAAATTATTCTATATTGGTCTTGAATACCATCAGTATAGAATGCCTAAAGAAATGTTGGTTAAAAGAATGGTGCAACTGTATTATTGGCAAATTTCACTCTTTTGATTGGAATGCTATAAAGTTATTAATTGTTATTAGAAGTTATTGTCATAATGTTAAAACCTATCAAATGTTTTATTGGATATATTTTTAAAAGGAAGAAAAATACTTATTTTGTGAGAAGAGGAAAAAAGGACCTTGTAAAATCTCCTTATCTGTAAACTTGCTAAGTTTCTTGGAACCATCTGCTCAGGCAAGGAGAAAGAACTTGCAAAATGTTGTGAAATTCTAAAATAATGAATTGGTTTACTGAGAAAATGGGGCCTCTGCTTCCAACACAAACACTCCTTGCCAAAGGAGTAGGAATTACAAGTTCATTTATAATATAAAAGTGATTTATGTGATGATTTGTGATCATGAAAATTATGGAATTGTATTTAGAATATGATATTTCGAAGTTACATCTTGAGCTAACAGTCTGAACAGACTCTAATGTTAAAGATTTATTTTTGCTTTAAGGAATTAACAATATACAATACCTTAAGAAACGAATATCTGTTGGCTTGGAGATTTACAGTAGTCAGTGAGTGTTTTTCCTGAGTTTTTCTTTTTCTTTTTCTTTTTTTTTTTTGGCTGAGGCAATTGGGGTTAAGTGACTTGCTCAGGGTCATTTAGGGAATGTTAGGTGTCAGACCAGATTTGAACTCAGGTTCTCCTAATTTCAGGGCTGGTGCTCTAACCATTAAAACACGTAACTGCCCCCTTTCCTGGGTTTTTGAGTGAACTATCACATATTCACTATATATGTAGAATTCCAGAATGTAATTATTTTGATTTCTAATGATTTATTTTTACACCAGGATATGTTTAAACTTGAGGAGAGGAAGAAAAAATAAAGAAAAAGATGTTGGACATTTTTTTTTTGAAAGGCCTGGTAAACTTTTTATTCTTAATTGTAATTGCAATATGAGAAAAATAATAACAATGTCTAGCCCTAAGTTGTGGTTAATGAAACTTGTTTTTTAGATAAAATCTCTTGGGACTGTGCTTTGATATTATTTTGAGTGTTGAATTCATTTATAATTGTCCAAATGATCATCAAGTCAGTAACCCATCATTTGAGGGAAATGCCTTCGTTGAGCTGCTTAAACAGACTGTGATCCAAGTACTGTTACAGGTGGATATCTGTGTCTAGTAAAGTTACCTTGCATTGGTGAAGGCAAAGACTCAGTTTCTCTATTGTGTTATTTCTTGTTGGGCAGTAATGCTTCCCACCTAGCTTATCCTAAAACTGGCTACACCTTGTGAATAATGCAGAACTTTTCTATATGATTGACTGTTCCAAAAAGATAACCATAACTCTTACCTGAAACCAAACAGAATTAAGAATGCTGTATCTTGTTATATTTAGGTTAAATCATTTTAAGCCCTTAGGCTTAAGCCTGGAGGAACAATCTTGGTATTACAATCATATCCTTCCTTTTTTCATTCATAGCAAATCTCTTTAATCATAGTAGGTAAAACGAATTTATATATACAATACATATATATATGTATAGATACACACACATATGCATGTGTGTGCACATATGTATATATACACATGCATACATACATGTATACATACACACACATACTGAATCTTGTTACAATACCCCAGGACCTCTGAATTACTATAATAGGATGTAATTATAAGATACCTTATTGTAAACCTCCTTTAATGTTCTTCCTAGAGTTCTGTTAGTTATAAAATTATCTTCATGAGGTCTGAACTGGTTTTAACCACATAAACCAATTACTGGAAGGAAAGTCTGATTATGTTTGTTGGGTTTTACTAAATTATACTAAATCTTATCACTATCACTAGCAGGTTTTAGCAGCATTACCCAGAGAATCTCTGCAAGTTACCAGAAACTTGGAGATGGTCAAGGAAATGTCTCCACAAATATGCCCTGGTCCATCTATAGTTGCTTGAAAAATGCACGAGAGGTGCTTACCAGACACCTGAATATTATGGACACCGCCAAAGCACTTGTCATCTTTAAAGCTACAGTTATATTAGATTTAATTATTTTCTCTATTGTTGTTTTACTTGTTTTATTAATTCTGCATGTGTTATAGACCTGTTATCTCTTCTTTAAGCTCCTTATCATTTCTGCTTGAATTGATACTGAACTGGGAATTCTTAAAAAATATTGTGAGACTATCAATTATCTCAAAAGGGGGGATCGTGGGTAGCCAATAAAGCTAAAACAACTCCCTTTTTGTCTTCTGTTCATCTATCATGTCCTTGGCCCTGTTTGTATTGCAACACTTATGATATCTGTGACCTTCCTAACTGCTAAAAGAGCAAGGACAGTCCTATCTATTGGGGTGAGGATTATAGGAATTAGCAAATTTAAAGAAGAGCTTTTCCTACCACAGTGTCTCAGCAACAATTCTATCCAATCTTAGAAAAATCCCAGACCCAATTCACCTCCTGCCTAAATCTCAAATCTATATCAACTTTGTGCTTTTGTTTCTTTGGAGAGTTTCCTTTAGTGCAGGTGGAACTCCCTTGTTGGAAAACTCACTAAGTCATTGTTGGTCCCTAAATTTTTGGTTTTGATTTTGGTTTGTTCCAGCACTGACAATTTTACCCATACTATTTTGGCAGGTAGATTCCCAAATGTTATTTTGTTCAGTCTTTTTAGTCAGGTCCAACTCTTTGTGAATCCCATTTGGGATTTTCTTAGCAAAGATGCTGGAATGCGATTTCTTTTTCCAGCCCATTTTGTAGACAAGAAAATTGAGGCCAATGGGGTTAAGTGATTAGTCCAGGATCAAACATGTAGTGAGCATCTGAGTCTAGATTTGAACTCAGTTCTTCTTCTCTCTAGACCCAGTACTTTATCCATTGGTATCATCTAGCTGATCCCAAATGTCTGATACTGTCTATTATACTATTTAAATATTATTTGTCTTTCTGTGTTTTCCTACTGGATTTTATTGATAACAAAAAAATTAACAATTTATCTGATTTTATTTTATATCATGCAACTTTCTGAAAGTAATTAATTATTTAATTAGCTATTTAGTTGAATCTCTAAAGCACTCTAAGTAAGCTATCATATAATATGTAAGAGTTCATTTTGCTTCTTCTTTGTCTATGCGTATTCCTTCAATTTATATTTTCTTGTCTGATAGCTATAATTAACATTTCCACTAATATATTGAATAGTAATGTTGATAATGAGCATCCTTGCTTTGCTACTGATTGTATTAGGAAGGCCTCTAGCTTATCCTCATTATAGATCATATTGGCTCTTAATTTTAGAAAGTTACATTATCATTTTTTTAAAAGCATCATCTATTTGTATATATTCTAATAAAAAAAACAGGAATAGGTATTACATCTTATCAGAAGTTTTATCTTCATTTCTTGATGGAATCATATGGTTTTTGATGTTTTTGTTGTTAACATGGTCAAACATTTTTATAGTTTTCTTAATGTTGAGTCAGCCTAGCATTCCTGATATAAATCCAATCTAGTCAGAATTATGCTGTGGTCTCCCTCTTAATATTTTAATTTTTGCATTAATATTCACTAGGATATTGACTCTTTCTGATTTAGGTATTAAAATCATACTTGTATTGTAGAATGATTATCATTACTTTTTTTTTTTTTTTTGCCAACAGTTTCTGTAGAATTGTAACTAACTATTCTTTAAATGTTTAATAGACTACACTTGTAAATCCAACTGCTTCAGTGAGTTCTTCCCTGCTTTGGGAGTTGCTTTATGGCTTTGTTCAATTTCTTTTTCCAAGATAGAATCATTTAAACCTTCCCTATTCTGTTCCATTAATCTGGGCAGATCTGTGATTTCTTTGGTAAGTAAGTAAGAGAATCTCTTAATTAAGGAAGCTCATCATCTTCACTGCAATGAACAGTCCTAGAGAAACACCTGGGTCAGTGAGCATTTAAATAACTTGCCCAGGTTCACATAGCCTGGATGTGTTAGAGAAAAGATGAATCCAGGATGTATTGGTTTCTTTTGTGACTGATTTGCCCCTCATGGTCTCTTCTCCAGGTGAAAGTTTTTGGGGACTACAGGAAAAAGGAAATGACTCTCCTGCAAGTTGTATTTAGTGGCTTCTATGGGATTCTACACCTCTCTTCATCTCTTTCTGCTGGCTTCTTTTAAGTTAAACTAAAGTCCTACCTTCTATAAGAAGCCTTCCCTGATCCCCCCCAATGCTAGTGCCTTCTCTGTAATCTGTCCTGCAATTGATTTGTTTTTATATGGTTGTTTCCATGTTTTCTCCCCATTATATTGTGAGGTCCTTGAGGGCAGGGATTAGGTTTTTCTTGTTTATCATTCTTAGCCTTAGTGTTTAACACAAGAGTGCTTAATAATTTGATTGAATTTAACACAGTAGGTGATTAATAAATATTTGTTGATTGACCTCAGAGGGCATTCCATCAGCGAGGTTCTATGTTTCTCTTTCTCTTGATTCACAGAAAGTGCTAAACGGGGTATCAGCAACTTGATCCCTCACCCCAAAGATGGCCCATTTTTTGTGGGAGGTCCCCTCATCACTCTCCAGAACTCATAATTGCCTCCCTTTCTTCTCTCCTCCCTCAGATATTGTATTCTCAGACACTGGATGGCCTTCAGACGTTGTTAAACTCTCTCTTCTTAGAAGATCCTACCCCAGCTGGCCTAACTAGCCTTTTGGAGGTGAGCAGAAGGGTTCAAGAAGGTTCTGGAGCTAACATAGGACAAGTTAGAGGTTATACAAATCATAGAGAGAAGTGCTTATGGAGGGGGTTCTGGGCATGTGGTTTGGGAGATTGTGAGACTGGAGAAATGGGCAACAACACAAAGACTTGATGTCAATAGAAATGACCCTTTCTTCCTCCTGCCCCTCAAGCTCTTCCCAACCCTTTCTTCTCCATCCTCAATGTCTCATCCCTTTCTTTTTTCTTCTTTCTTCTTTTCCTTCTTTCCTTCCTTCTTACCTATTTATGTTACCCCAATTCCATCCTATTCCCATCCCTATACCCATCATTTTCCCTTTCATCCAGTCCCACTGTGGGAAAGCCATGGATTTGGAGTCAGAGAGTCCCACATTCCAATACCAATGTCACATGTCCAATGACCAATGTCACACAATTTTAATACTCTTCTCACTATGTATAGGACTTTGAGATAGTCAAACAATAAGGTTGGACCCTTTGACCTCCAATATCTCTTTTCTTATAGCTCTTCTAAGATGGCATTGTTTCATAATTTACACCACACGGCACCACTGAGGGAATATTGATACTCCAAAGATGGACTGTGGTGTCAGGGAATAGCCTGGGACCTAATGAAGGAATAGTGTGGAGTGGAAAGTGGAAAGGGTGCTGTATTTGAAATCAGAGGCTGGATTCATCCACTCACTACTCATGTAACCTTGGACAAACTACTCAACCTCTCATTATGTTTCTGCATCTATAAAATGAGGAGGAGGAATTAGATGGCCTCTGACCCTTTTTCTAGCTCTAGGTGGGCAAGAAAGGCACTAAGCATTTATTAAACACCAGCTTTTTACCAGGCACTGTGTTAAGGATTTAGAGTATAAATTCAAGCAAAAAGAAAGATGGTCCCCACACTCAGGGGGCTTACATTCTGATGGGGGAAGACCCCTTTGGTGCTAAAGTCAGTAGAGTCAGAAGCACAACCCAGAGGCAAATGATTCTTGAATAGAGTAGGCCCATCCCCAAAAAGGAGTCCTAGGAAGCAATCCACCAATGGGAGATCTATGATCTTGTGATCCAGTCTAGTTCTCCTCCCCTTCAAGTCTGGGTCCAGCTTCTTATCCTCTGGCAAGATGGGCTTCATAACTTATAAAGGCTTCTGAAACAACTATGTTATTCTCCATAATAATCTTGTGGACACATTAAGGATAATTTTACAGATGAGGCAGCTAAAGCTCAGAGAATGAAAGATGTTTCCCAATGTCACACTTTGCTCCTAGGGAGTGGGACAGGTCGTGTTCCTATTAAATCATATTTGCTGTTTTTCCTCTATCTTCATGTCCCAATCCCCTTTCTCTTCCATTCTCGAATTATTCCCTCTTTTTTCCCCATCTTCTCCATTGCTTCAATCTCTGTTACTACCATAGGAGACCCTATCATCCCTTTGCCCTCTCCCATCTCACTGCCTCTTCCTAATCACTTCCTCCTTGCTCTATCCCTATTCACTTCTCTTTCCAGATCAGACATTGTGTCCTAAGATTTTTCTCACCCCAAAATTCTATATTCTAAGATCCTTTTAGCTCTAATATTCTGTGCTCTGTGTTCTAGTATAATTCCATATAGAATTACTTTGCTCTAAGGTCTTTTCTAGCACTAACAGTCTATGTTCTATGTTCTAATCTAGCTCCATCATTCCATGTTTTAAGATCTTAAGTTTGACATTCCATGATCTTAAGCCCCTATAAGCTCTCACATTCTGTATTCTAGGTCCTTTTTAGTTTTAAAAATCTCTGTTCTCAGTTCCCTCTCAGCTCTGATACCCTGTGTTCTAGGTTCCCTCTCAGCTCTGACATTCTGCATTCTGGCTTACCTTTCAACTCTGACTTTCTATGTTCTAAGTTCCCTCTCCACCTTGACATTTTGTTTTAGCTTTCCTCCAAGCCTTGACAATCTGTACTCTAATTCCCTCTCAGCTCTGACATTTGATGTTCTTTCCCAGTGCTGATCTTCTGTGTTCTAAGTTTCCCTCTAACTTTGACATTTCCATTCTAATGTGCATTTTCTACATTCTGTGTTCCAAAGTTCTTTCTAACTCTCCCATTCTGGGTCCCAAGATTTCATCTGGCTCTAACATTCTCTGTTCTAATGTATATTTTATGCATTCTATATTCTAAGATTTTTTTTAGTGTTCTGTGCCTTAACACTCTGCATTAGAGGACTTCTTCCTGCACTAACATTCTACATTTTAAGTTGGCCACTAGCTGAGAGGACTCATGCTCAGCAGCAGCCACAGAAACAGCACCTCTGTGCTAGGAAGGACATTCAGAGTCATTCACTTGATGGCCTCACCTGAGAAAGAAGGACATGTGGCTCAGAGAGAGGAAATGGGTCTGTCACACCCCGAGTCAGGCGCCGAGCTGGGATCCAAAGCTGGCTCTCTTGATCCACCTGTCTCAGCTGCTTCTTGTCTCCACAGCCCCTGGGACCCTGGATGACATCTGCAAAATCCCACGAGAGAGCCAGAGCAGTGAAGGAAAGTGTCTTCCTGCTAAACTGCGCACTCCAGACTCAGCCTTTCTTTACCAACTTCGTAGAACAATTCTTGAGCTTCCCTCTGGAGCCTAAGGGAAAGATGAACTTCGAGCACAGCCGAGGAAACTATTTTGTGAGTACCTGCCTCTCAGGAGGGTCTGTGTGTATCCGTTAGCATCCATACATGTCTGCTTGTTTCTGAGTCCCTGAGCTGTGTGTGTGTGTGTGTTGGGATGTTAGACCTAGAGGAACCTGGTGAGATTATCTAGTCTAATCCTGACAAGTCAGGTTGTGGAGAGAACTACTCTACTGAGGAGAAAACTGAGGCTCACTGGGAAATTGAGCAGAAATAGAACTGAGACCGCCTGAGGTCTCACATGGTCTCCAGGTATAGATACCTGTAGCGATACAGAGATTGGTTTTTGTATCTATATCTGGATCAATTCCAATTGGTTCAACAGGCATTTGTTTAGAAAGGGCTGATTGTGTACTGAGCTATTGTCCCTACCTTCCAAGCATACAGCCTGGCTGAGGGAAAAAAGATGTGTACATACACACGCGTACATGCAACACCTAGTTAGTGTACCAGAGAAATAAAGAGCATTAGGTGAGCTGGAGGAAAAGGTCATTTTCTACTCCAAGGGGCAATGAGAGGCAGCTTCCAGAAAGAACTGGTACCTCAGTGGGGCTTTAAAGGATTATGCAAACAAAAGGAAGGGAGGTTTCCATTCTAGGGAATAACAAAGGCTTGGAGCTGAGAAAACTTCCAATGTCCAGGCAGCCAGGTGGTGTAGTGGATAGAGGACCAGCCCTGAAGTCAGGAGGACCTGAGTTCAAATTTGACCTCAGACACTCAGGCATTTCCTAGTTGTGTGAACCTGGGCAACTCAACCCCAATTGCCTCAGCAAAAAAAAAAAGGAAAAAGAAAAGAAAAAAGAAAGAAAACTTCTGGTGTCTTCCTAAAACAGGAATCAGTTTGACTGGAAAGATGGATGGACAAATGGAATAAGAATTTGTTTTCTGGTTGTTCAGTCACGTCCAACTCTTTGCAAGCACATTTGAGGTTTTCTTGACAAAAATAAGAGAGTGGTTTCCTTCTCCAGCTCTTTTTGCAGATGAGGAAACTGAGGCAAATAGGGTGAAGGGTGACCCTTGCTCAAGGTCACACAGCTAGGAAGTGTCTGCACCACCTAGTTGGCCCTGAATTTATTAAGTACCTACTGTATACGGTGAAAATATTTTCCTGGAAACAACTATTATTCTTCTCATTTTATAAACGAGGAAACTGAAACAGAAGTTAAGTGATTTACCCACACAGCTAGTGTCAAGTGTCTGGGGCTGGGTTTGAATTCAGATGCTCCTGACTCAAATCCAGGCTCAGCCCTCTATCTACCCCGCCACCTTGTGGCTGTCCCAGTACAGAATGCCAGCAAGTTAAGCACTGTTAAGGCCACAGTGATAGCGAATGGGGACAGACCTTGAAGGTCAGAAAGTTTAAACTTTATTCCATGGGCACCGGGAGCCTTTGCAGGATTTTGAGGAGAAGAGCAAGGCAGCCAGGTCTAGGCCGAGAAAAGCTGTGTTTGCCAGACACGGGAAGGAGGGATGGGAAGGGGAGATTCCTTGGGAAACAAGGGTTAGCGCCTTCCTCAAGGGGCAGGGTAGGGGTTAGCCAGGCCCACACTGCCGGTTTCCCCGATGTCCCGTTCCTCCACCCGTCACGGGCTTTGCCGCAAGATTGATATTAATTAACATTTGTTAATTAACTGAGACAGACAGCGTGGTGGGTGAATGCCCTGATCTCAAGTCCTCCTCCTGACCCTTGGGAGCTGGGTATGTCTCCGAACCTCTCATTCTCAATTTTTGAATCTGTAAAATGGGTGGATGAAACCCAGGGGTGACTGAGCCCTGACTGTGCTCTGTGATCCTTCCGACAGACAATGTTTGGCTTCCCCATGTTCGGTCTCCTGCTTGGCCGGCTCATTCTTCGCGTCTGCGACCCAGATGAAGAGATCGGCCGGGAAGCCCTGGATGGCATCATCATTCTTTACACGATCCTGGAGCTCCAGAAGAGTAAGTGATGGATCAGAGGCCAGCGCAGAGAGCGCAAGGATCCACTTCTACCCCGGGGCCCCGAGATAGCATTAGCCACTTAGCATTCCTAAGGAATAGGATCTCCTCCATCCCTATGGACACTGGAACTTAGAATGTTAGTACACGCGAGGTCCAAGGTGGAAGAAAAAGAACCTAGAACTTTAGGATCCCAGGGGACCTTAGGACAGAATTAAGACTTTCAGAGCTAGAAGTAGACAAGGGCTTCAAAGGCCTTCTAGCCAAATGCTTCCACTAAAAAATAGTCCCATCCTGCCACTCCCTGACTCAGTTTCCTGCCTGTAAGGTGAGGGTTCTGAACCAAGGATCTTTAAGACCCTTTCTCAGCTCCGACCTCTTGGGCAGCATCTTGAAGCTCCCAGAAAAGATGGCAGTGGGAATGACTCCAATCACGGGCTATTGGGCCCTAGAGGAGGTTGGGTTTTCACCAGGAGGCTGATGTAGCTGGGAGGAAGCGGAGGTGGCCATCAGGGAGCAAAGCCCCGTCTCTCCCTCTTCTTCCAGGGAACATAGACAATGAAGAGACCAACAAGCTTGAGCTGTACGAGAGCAACAAGAGGTTTCTAGGCCCCTACAACCCCGTCAGCCCTTGCCAGAACATCCTGAGAGTGATCGCGGTAACTACTGGCAAGAGGGAGGGAGATGCTTGGTTGTTCACTAGTTGATCAACACTTATTAAGTGCCTGCTGTGGGCGGCTGATGGAATGGGGCCTGTACATTCTATTGATCCAGAGCCTTAATATTAGTAACCAGGGCTTCCCCTCCAGAGGGATGACTTTTGGGACACGTGTGTCTGAACTTCCTCCCCGACCACATATCCCTCCATAAAAATATTCTCTGGACATAGACACTCTCCCTGCACTTCTGATCTCCACGCACAAAAACACACAAAGATCCCCCCTCCACAATATGGAGGGGCTGAGGAGTCAACTATGCTGATAGAAAAAGGGGAAGCTGGTTATTCCCAGGGTGGATTACAAAACAAAATGGAAGAATCCCTGCCTATATAGGAACTATCCTCCCTCCTCACCTTTCCCTTTTGGCTTCTCCTGGCTCCCCTCAAAACTCAGCTCAACTTCCACCTTCTGCAACTGCACTCAGTAAGAACTTCTTGTAACGATGGGGAAGCCACCTAAAGCAAGAACTCCTTCTCCAATATTCCTAGCAAGTAGATAGAGCATTTATTAAGCACCTACTATCTATGCTAAACTATTATAAACTCTGAAAAAATAGATAGAAACTATAGAAGATATAGATACTCTGGAAATATAGAATGATAGTCCCTGCCCTCAAGGAGCTTACATTCTCATGGGGAGATAAAAAGGAGTTGAAAAGTGGAGATAGGTCAAGAAGTAGCCCCAAAGACATGAGTGTGGACCACGCCATAGCACTTCCACTCTTTCTGTTATTGTTTTATTTTTGTTTATTGTTTTATTTCTGTTTTTTTTTCTTCTCAGGTTATTTTTACCTTCTTTCTAAATCTGATCTTTCCTGTGCAACAAGATAACTGTATAAATATGTATACATATATTGTATTTAACATTTACATTAATATATTTAACATGTATTGGACTGCCTACCATCTAGGGGAGGGGGGAGGAGGAAGGAGGGGAAGAAAGTTTTGCAAAGGTTAAGGTTGAAAAAAATTACCCATGCATATGTTTTGTAAATAAAAAGCTATAATAATAAAATAAAAAAGAAGTAGCCTCAGAGACATGGACTGGGCCAGGTTGGGAGTAACTATCCATGCTTTACTGGGCCATTCCCTGTGATAGGAAATTCTCCTTTTAAATTGTCTCTAAGAGCAAGAAAAGGTTTTCTTAAGCAATACTTGAGGCATTCTGGGTCCCGTTGAGAGAATGTTGTTAGCGCTGAGCCTTAAAGCAGCTCTTTGGAGTGTAACCTACTAGAAGCTCAATCTGTCCCACTTCCTGCATCTGGGAATGGGCAACCTCACCTTTCTGTCTCCCAAACCAATAACAACTGGCTTATTACTAGCTGAAGCCAGAGTCCTTGGGCTTCCCTAATGCTCCTGGAGCCTTTTATTTAAAGTCCAGAAAAATAGATCAATTCTTGAAAATACTCATAACTCTGCTAATTTTTTTTTACTTTTTAATTTTTTTCAGTTATGCTGATTTGTTACAAGGGTTTTGCTTTTGTCTCTTTTTCATTGGGGAGAAAAAAGGATTCATTGAAAAATATAATAATCGATAACTCTCTTGGCTTTTGCAGCCACTCACTTAGATGTACTAGTCTTAGTTTTCTTCACTTATCCAGAAAGAATTAAGTCACTTACCAGTGAGGGTAAATGCAGTTATTGTAAAATTGCATAAAAATGAATGTAAAGTAGATGAGGAAGCTCTAAGTTCCAGAATACATAGCCACTCTTGATAGAGCCAGGTGTTCAGCTAGTCTCTCTGTTTTCTGCATTCTGGCCCTCTCTGTCACCCTGAGTATAAATGTTCCCAAAGGCCAGTGGGAGAAGAGTGTTATTAAGCATCAAAGTTATAGGGGAAAAAGGAAGGGAAACAAATCGCTTCATCACACTCCATATTCTTGGTCTCCATGAGCTTTCAGTTGTCTCTCCCCATCCTGTCCTCAGGCTGG